>NW_006922004.1:1619855-1625386 GCF_000298275.1 Orycteropus afer afer | reverse complement strand
GATATGTACAACTTTTAATAACCTTTACAGATACATGACATGATAGAAATACATTTTATTCCACAAATAAGCAAAATAATTTATTATTTTCTTATTAGGTGATTATTTTGAATTTATAGAAATACTTTTTCCCCCACCCCTAAGGGGTTAAAAGAATTTTTTTTTTCATTCTCTGAATATTGATATGTGAAATAGTTAAAAAATAAATCTCTTAGTCTTCATTCCAAATTAGTATAATGCAGAATCTCTGAACCAATTTACCTGTTAATTTTTGAGAGTAAGCAAATATGTGAGAATAAGACATCCATGTCATTCTAGCAATGTTTTTTTCATGAGTTTGTAGTAGGCTTTAAGTTGTTGTCTTACATTCACACAACCACTCTATTAGCTTTTCCCAGACCATGATTGAGAGAGATGAAAAGCCTAGATAAAATAACATCATGGCTTCCAAGTGATATTGATATAAAATAAAATGTCATGATAATGTGTAAGAGCCTTTGAATTGTAGATTCTTAGAATCTACTTCAAAGACTACTTTATTCTTGGATACAAGTGTTTTCTTTTTATCATCCATTTGCAAAAGATTTTTGTTCATTTGTCAAGCTTCTTCAAAAGGTTCTTATTAGTCATTGATCACATTTATTGAAAAAAAAAAAACATTGAAAATAAATTATTGAATGCCTCCAGTGTGACATGCACTGTGCTTGATGCTTACAAAAACAAGATGATTAAAGAGAGTTTCTAATTTAGCTGAGTAGTGGGAAGATGGAGGTAAAAAGTGGGGCTCCAGTGACCAGACTGATCCTCCCAATGATAAGTTTTATCTTGGGATGAATAGCTTAGTGGGGAAGTAGAGTAACATTTTATGCAGAATACAATAATTTCATATTGTTGATTTTTAAATTTCATCTGACATATTTTTATTATGTCTCTTTGGACCATTTCTATTAAAATCCTGAACATTTTACAATTAAACTTTCAGAAATGTGATTTCATTTGAAATATGACCACCTAAGATATTTTCTCATGATAGAGACATAAATCCTTATGTGATCTGTCTTGCTGTTCTTCTAGTCTGAAATTTGAATAAAATGTAAGCAAAGATATTTTGGGGAGGACAATGTATAGGCTTTTACACAAAGAATTACAAAAATTATGTCTACTTTAAAACAATTTATGTGAAACAGATATATTAATAGTGGTTATATCCCAAATAATATTACGAACAATGGTCACTTGGATATCTGGACTTTAATCACATTTAATTTCCCAGTCTTAGTCTAACAGCAGACATAATACATGAAAACATGCCATGTGTATGCACAACATTTACAGAAAGATCAAAGCAAAACCAAAACATTTTTATATGAGGGACTTCATAGCCTGGAGTTATATACCTCTATCCCAATCAGTATGATTATTAAAAGTCAAATTTCTAAGCTATTTTCAACTGTGTGTCAAAGATAGGGAGGACTGACCAGGGACTAAAATATCCTCATAAGGCCCCAGGGAAGAAAGAAAATGGTGATGTTCTTTAGAAATGTATCCCAGAGATACATTTCTGTATCTGTAGTGTGTAGAATTACACAAAGTGGTTTACATACATTTTGTCAATATTATTCATGTAAAATGACAATACTAGATTTTGTCACAATACCGCAGTTTATGTCCGAATAGTGAAGTAAAGATTCATTGATCACTTTTTGTGCACAACAAATGGTTGATAGCAAAGTAGTAATAACACATAAATTATGGCATTCATTGTTTCATTCATTTAAAAAACATCCATTAGGCTTTTTTCATGAGCAAAGCACTATGATGAGCAGTATGAGTGATAGAAGTATTATGTGATTCTTGGGCTTAAAGAATTTCCAGGTGATGCACTCAAACAGAAAACAAAAACATTTCAATGAAATATGTGAATGAATGCAATAACAGACTACCATCATCACCACCACCACCACTAGCAGTTGCTGTTGAATGGACCCTGTCTCATAGTGACCTCCTGAATGTCAGAGTAGGGTCTTTGATGGCTGAATTTTCACTCTTCCATAGGGTTTTCAGTGGCTGATTTTCACTGACATACTCTCAGGCATTTTTTTCCTGAGGCATTTCTGGTGGATTTGAACCATCAAACTTTTTGTAAGTAGCCGAGAGCATTAACTCTTTACACAATGCACACACTCCCCCCCCCCCCCCCCCGCAATATACCACAGCCATTCCAACCCGAATTGACCCTATAGGAGAGTGTAGAACTAACTGCTCAATAGGGCTCCAAAGGCTGTAAATCTTTATGGAAACAGACTGTCACATCTTTCTCTTGCAGAGAGGTTAGTGGATTTAAGCTGCTGAACTTTCAGTTAGCACCTATGTACTTAACAACTGTGCCACATTTTTTCTGCACTACCCAGGGACTCCAATAAGGTACATATACTAAATAGTAGGAGCACTGGTGGTGTCGGGCCTAAGACATTTGACTGCTAACCAGAAGGCTGGTGGTTCAAACCCATCAGCCACTCCTCGGAAGGAAGTCTAGGCAATCTACTTCCATGGAGATACCTCCTTGGAAACCCAAGGAGAGGTGGCTATGAGTCGGATCTGACTCAGCGGCAGTGAGGTTTTTTTTTTGTTGTTGTTTGTTTGTTTTTATACTAAATACTGTGGCTTTAGGTGAAAGGGAAATTTTATGGAAGTAGTGGAACTTGATCAGTTCCTGTATGAAGGGGAAACTTTGAAAGGCTGGAGTGTTTCCCTTTTTTCCTTTCCCTGAGGAAGGGCAATTGAGTTGCTAGAAAAACAGAGTAAGCAGAGATGATGTTGAAGAGTAAATGCTCATAATACAACCAGGATAGACATGTGGACATATCAGGTGAGAATATACAGTGAGTATCTAGCATGCTTGGTCCCTTAAGACCTTTAAAACCTCCAATGATGAGATTACTTAGCTCCATAAGTTTGGAATGTGCCCTAAATAATAAGATATTGCCCTCTGTTAGGGAATGTTTTCAGAATTCCAGGCCAGTGCATAGTCATAGGCCAGGCTCAGAGACATAGAAAGAGGTTAGTTTTCCTTCCTTCTGATGTAGCTTTGCCATTTCATTCTGTTTAATGAAGGCTACCTTCTTCATTCTTATCACCAACCCACTACCTTGAATTAATTCCTGCAACTATGCCATCATTTGCCTTGAACTGTGTGCCTCGGCTTCATTCTTTGTGTCATTAACTGTTGGAATCCTAGGAAAATTACTTATTTTCTTTTTGTCTTCTTTTTTTTTTTTTTTTCATTTGTAAAATGGGACTAATAATAGCACCTATTTAATTGGAAGTTTTAAGTGTTTAGAATATTTAGTATGGTGCCTGGAACTTATTAAGCATTAAATGCTATAAAAGTCTGAAAACTGTTATTTTGATTAGTTCACAATGGTCTGGCTTACCCATTCTCTGTCTAAACCCAGGTCAAAAAGAGTAGAGAATCTGTGACGGAGACTCTTCAGGAATATTGGATGCAATGGGCTCTCAAAGAGTTTACTAACAAATTTTGAGAAATTCAGGACAAAATTGTATGGCATTTGTTTTTAGTGTAACCTTCCAGATTATTCAGACTACACTTATTATTAATGTGATATAAGTGACAACTAGCATTTATCCCACTAGTAATTCATCTTGTTTCTAGAAATGTATGCGTGTAAAACTTCTTAATGAAGTAGTGAAATCCCCCTTGAAGCAGCATACATACCAAAAGAATGTATCAATCTGGATGCCAAGAACTTCATCAAGTTGCCTAAGGGACTATTGTGGAATCATGGATATAATCCTTTACTCTAAGAAAAAAAATTTCTCTGGCATCAAGAAGGAATAAGTGGATGGTTTCTTGTAATTTCTAAGTGAATAAAAACATTCAATTATATGGTTCTGCAAGATTCCTTTGTGTTTTATTTTTTTTCTTTCTTTGTGACTTGTATGTATCTGGACAACATGAGCAATGTGGTAATAGATAACTATCTATCTAGCTGCATAAAGAAGTAAACCTTAATAAGAAATTTTGATTAATTATTTAGGGTCCTCTGTACTCTCCAGGTAATAATAAATATAATTCAAAAAAACCTTTTAAGTAGGACTGTTTCCATGAAAAATATGAATAAGCATTTTTCTGGAAATCCCCAGTTAAATGCTTTATTTATTTATTTATTTACTAAATAGGAGACTCACAGATTCTGATGTATTCTTGTACTTGTAATCAATACATAGAGTTATATTTAATCTACAAACAATCACACTGAAATTACCGTAGACAATTTGTTAAAGTTTTAGAGCAGGCAAATTAGCTTATTAATCATCTAGTCCAATTCCATTATTTTTTAAATAGGAAAATTATAGGGAGATCTTATTGGATGGTTTATCCCCCTGTTATTTATATTATGCAAAGATTAAACTTCAGCCAAAGCATAATTTATTAATGAGTTTTTCTCTTTAGAACTTTGTCATAGTCATCCTTATTAGGTTCTGCCTTATTTATCCAGCACCCCTCAGTCATTTCCCTAGTGACCAAATTGTATTAAGGACTAACTTCACATAGAGGCTTTCATGAGGGGTAGTGAGTAAATGAAGACAATCTTAGCAGTTTTGGAATTGTTCTTTGCAAAAGAGTTGAGATTTGGAAACTCCCCAGGTGTGATATACTTTTGTACTTTCAAGATCTGTTTCCTAGACTTTGAGATTATTCCAAGGTTATAAGCTTCTGCTAGAGCATTGCTCCCTCCTTGGAAAAGAAAAAAACATACTTTTACTACAGTGTTTCTTGAAGCCACTGTTTCACTGCTGTTTCTGAAACACCCATACCCACTTTTCATTTTATATATATATATATATATATATATATATATATATAACCATAGGCTATTAAAGATCATCTGGTGATAATATACACTTTTTTTTTTTTTTTGCAGGTGAAAGTAAGTGCCAACAATGACTACCACTGTATGCTGGTACTGTATATGTATCATTTCATTCACAACCATATTACAATGTGCAGGTATCATTTCATTTTACAGAGGAAAACTAAAGCTTAGAAAGATTAATTGACCTGCCCAACATTATAGCTAGTATGTAGCATACTTGAGTTTAAGGTTTAGGGAATGAAATAAATTATTTACTATCTCTGTTAGGAGTAAACATTAGGGAAAAGTAATTTTGATTGTATCTTTTTCAAATAAAATGAAGTGAATAATGAATTCAGAGAAATATTTTAATGTAAATCTTTGAAAATGATTATTTTCAACTGCTTTAATAAAGAAATTTTGTGCTAATGGTTAGAATTTACACTAAATCAGTATGGAAAAATAATTCTATAGCAAAGCATTGGTATTAATGTGAATTTTAGAGGTGGTTGATAAGGCTGGTAAAACATTTCTTGTAGTTCACTTAATGTAGTGCCTAAGGTGTTTGACTGCTAACCAGAAGGCTGGAGGTTCAAACCCACCAGCCACTCCTCAGGAGGAAGATCGGGCTATCTACTTCCATAGTGATACCAC
>NW_006922004.1:1617197-1619429 GCF_000298275.1 Orycteropus afer afer | reverse complement strand
ATTCTCCCTCTCTCATTTTTAAAATAATAACAGAAGTTTAGCTAAGCCAATGACTGGGTCCCTATAAACATCATTTCCCAGCCTACTTTCCAACTAGGAAAATTATAGGTGGTTATGTGACTAAGCCATGACCAATAGGATATGAGTGAAAATAGGAATGAACACTTAACCAGGGCATTTACTGAAAATAAAAGAGGTAACATGTCATCTTCTTCTCTTCTTTCCACTGGATGGTATGTGAACATGATGGTAGTAGCTGGACACTCATCTTAGAACATGGAATGAAAGTTGCCTTTTGAGGCCCATGAAGGAACAAGATCAAAGGAGACTGGTCTTCATGCCTTGCAGCCACTATACCATCTTTTGAATGCTTATGCTATCTCAGAGAAAGAGATAAAATTCTATTTTGTTGAAATCACTACCACTTTGTGACATCTGAAAGCTGTATCTTAATCATTTCAAATATCATTAAGTGTGACATGAGAAAAGGGATCTGTAGACAAGAATGTTTGACATACATTTACATAGACAAAGCTAAACAAATCTTTTTGTTGCAGGACATTTCAGAGCTCTAAATGTGTTAGGGGATGAATCCCCGAGAGGAGGTATACAGTATTTCTAATACTTGTTAGATCATGAAATAATTCTTAAAATGGGACATCTTGTGGACTTATGTATATGAAAGGCATTTTTAGAATTGCAAATTTAGAAAATACAGCATTGATGTCTTAGTGGCTGATCTTAAGATAAATATTGAGGATGGTATGCTGAGGGTAAGTGCGGACACCAGGAAATCTACAAAGCTGTTCAATTCAACATATAGAGTTGTGGAATTAAAGATATCTTTCTTGAGAAGCTAAAGGAAACCAATTATTGTTAAAGGTATTCAACTATCAATGATATTGCAAACAACCAGTTGCTATCAAGTCTATGGGAACTCATGAGAAACCCATATGTGGTTTATTTTATTTTATCTATTTATTTAATTTTATAATTAAGGTCTTTGGTGACCAAAGTTGGAGAGGTCAGGTCAGAAGAGTGATGGGTGTAGAAATGTGGTTGCTCTGGTTTGAGGACAGTTGACTTCCAGGAAGGAGATAATGCTGGGCCAGAACATTCTATAAGGTAGATGAGGCACATGCTCTCTCTGCTGGCCTTCTACATAGGGTTTTCAGACAAAGGACTATTTTTGTCTCTTCTTCAATGGACATTTCTATGATCATAAGAATGTTCAAAGACAAGAGCAGCACCAGCCATTGGGTAGCATCTTACTGTCTTCTGAGCACACACAGAGCCTGCATCCAGGAATCTGTTTTGATGCCATTCTATTTTATAACAGCAAAAGGAATGTCTTAGTTTTTATCAAAACGATGGCTTGACTTCATTTATAATGCTTTTAAAATTATTTTGTATTAACTCTTTTTTTTATTATTATTATTTTTTTTTAAAATTAGGATTTGGGTGAAGATTTACAGAGTAAATTCACTTTTCATACAGCAGTTCACATATACTTTGTCTTATGTCATTGACCAAAATTTACAATGCAGCAGCTCCCCTCCCACTTCCTCCCCATAGTTACCTCCTCCCAGTGTCCATCCCTTCATACTCTTCTGCACCCTGAGCTATCTCCCTGTATTTACTCTTGTAAAAGTCCTGCTCCTGAATACTCAAGCATTGGAAAAAAAATAGAAAGTGGTAACAGAAATAGATTAACTTTAGATCAGTTTCCATGGACGTCCTGGAAAATACATCTATAATCTGTTCCTTCTATGCTATTAGAAGGGAAATTGGTTTGATTTATTCATGTAACCCTATCAATAGGTCTCTTTGAAATTTGCATAGAGCTTACTCAAACAATCTACTGCATATCCTGTGGGAGTCTCAATGTCCTCCCCACAATTTTTGTAAATTCCTAGGGACTCAATTTCTCATGTTGTTGTTGTTGTTATATGCCATCAAGTCAGACCCGACTCATAGCAACCCCTCCTTGGGTTTCCGAGGCAGTATCACTATGGAAGTGGATTGCCCCACCTTCCTTCCAAGGAGTGGCTGATGGATTTGAACCTCCAGCCTTCTGGTTAGCAGCCAAGTGCCTTAGACACTATGCTACCAGAGCTCCCCACTTTCTCATAGCCACCCTAGATTTGATTTCATATTCCACTTGTGCTCTAGATTTCATTTTTGTCTCACCTTCTGGAGCTGTTCTTTTTACTCTGTCCTATGTGGATCCAC
>NW_006922004.1:1602232-1616152 GCF_000298275.1 Orycteropus afer afer | reverse complement strand
ACGGCACATAACAACAACAGCATCCAAATAAACTTAAATGATGCTTGTAATTATCATTTAACATGTATAAAGCTTGCTCTTTGATATATTAAATCATGGGTAAAGTATAGCTTTAGGCCTGATCTCTAAACAGAGCATCATTGTGTCAATTTTCAGTAAGATGTAAACACTAGAAACAATCAGCATAAAATTTGGGAAAAGACTCTGGTAGCATCCTGTGCATTCAGCAGGGTGGAGGGGTGGCTGGATTTTGTTCAGGGGAGTCTATGTACGTTTCAAATGGAGTTCCCAAATTATTTTGTTCTGAACAAGAATTAATAGTTACTTTTAGATTGTGTTGTGTCTGAGAAGGGTTTTATTTTATTTTTATTTATTTATTTATTTTTGTTGTTGTTAGGCAAGCAAGGTAGTGGAGAGAAAAATAATTTCATCAGTATGTTTTAGGCACCATGCTAGATACTTTATATGTGATATTTTATCTAGTCCTTACAACAGTGATGGGAGATAGTGTTAATATCTCTTTTCAGACAAGAAATGTGTGACTGAGGTATTTTTCTTATGGTCTCATAAGACCATAAGAAAGTGGTAATGTTAAGAATTCAAATCACGTCTGATTACATTTATCACACTTTTCAGAATATGGAATAAAAATTCTCCATTATTCACTCTTGAACTTATGACTCTATATTGTCATTCTTTCTCTTAAAAAACATGAGTACAGCACTTTATAATTTTACAAGAGGAGGAGTAAGACAAGTGTCATTTATGAGGAGAACAAAGCTGTTTCAATGAAGGAGTTGAGTCATTATGACTATTTTCTTTTGTATGTTTTTTTTCCTAAAGCTCTTCATTATCCAAATATATCAATATTCCTGTTCTTAAGTGTTATTGTTGAAAAAGGGAATTATAATAAAATAGCATGCTAAAAAGCATATGATCTTTTTCTTTACAAAGACAGTTAACAAATGACTCAGAGCAGGCCCCTTGGAGCCACACTCCTGGGTTTGAGTGCCTGATTCACTCCATATTAGATCTGTGACCATATTACATCTATGATCCCATCTCAGTTCTCTCTGACTTAGTGTCATCATTTCTTTACAAATGATAAGAGATTATAATAGTACTTCTCACAAGGTTATTGTGAAGGTTAAAATGTGTAAATATATGGAAAATGCTTGAACCAATGCTGGATATATAATAAGTGCTCCATAAGTTTATTAGTATCAGCATTCAAAGCTGATGAAGAACAGTAGACAATTATAACAAAGACACTTATATCATATATACCTCACAGCTGGAGTATTACTTTAAGAAGAAAATTCTGGCTACTAAACTGATTAAATATCAACTATACATTTTGTTAAAATATTTCTAATGGTAGCATTATTTTTAATAGTCACAAGATGGAAATAATCTGGAAGTCCAACAATAAAGAAATAGTTGAACTGATAAACATATATATGATTGTAGCTGCTAAAATATCATCTTTTCTACATAGCATGTTTCTATGTAAATATATCATGTGGGACAAGGATTAAAATATTGTATAAATGTCAATACATCTATCTATCATTTAACTGACTATTCAAAATATCTCTCTATTTATATAAGGACTGGAAGGAAATGTAGGTGTATATTAACAATAATAATCTCTGGATAGAGTGATTATGGGTAATTAAATTTTTTTCCCCAATTATCTTCTATGAGTTCCCTATTTTTGTAGTCATAAAGTACAATTGAAATAAAATAAAAAATTAATGCAGCTGTTATATAAGCCACACATACATAATCTATATTATTATCACATCATCTTTCCTTCATAGATGCTTCTCTGTGCAAAGCAGGAAAGGCTCAATCTACACTGTGTGCTTGTGTTTTGGTTTACAGTGCATCTCATCATTATACTCTAGAGCACATGGACCAGGTCTTCTTCCTTTGGTGGAATTTGATTCCCTCTTTCACAGTTTCTGTTAGCTTTTGATTTACTGAGTCTAAAACCTAACAAATTAACATTATATAGCAGAAGAGAGGAATTTTGCAGAGTAATTCAAAGCTAAAAAAAAACAACCTCACTGCCGTGGAGTCAATTGGACTATAGCGATCCCTCCTTGGGTTTCTGAGGCGGTATCTCTATGGAAGTAGATCACCCAATCTTCCTTCTGAGGAGTGGCTGGTTGGTTTGAACCACCAGTCTTCTGGTTAGCAGTCAAATGCTTAGGCACTTTGCCACCAGAGCTCCCAATACATATGCTCACTCACTGCCATTCAGTGGATCCGACTCATCTCAACCCCTCTTTGGGTTTTCGAGGCGGTATCACTATGGAAGTAGATTGCCCAGTCTTCCTTCTGAGGATGCTAGGGTGTAATAATTTATTTATTTTTGTACACAAAGTATATGGACAGTAGAACTTAATTTTGGAGCACAAGCCTGAAACACTGACTTTTAGAAGTACCTGGATTTTATTTTCTGAATGAATGTTGCATTTTGAACCAATACTCTGTTTCCCTTGGTTAATCTACCCAGTCAGCTGATTAAATACGTTAGATTATAAAATCATAACTTTAAAAATGAATGTGGGCTGACATCAATATATCTTTTGTTTATTCTTACCTTTGAAGTTACCTTCCTAGAATTTTTAACTTGTCCACTTGTCACTCTCTCATGGGGAAACCCTTAAGCCTTAGGAGGCTGCTGCTATTTAGCTATATACAGGGTCCTCCAGCTCTCGGAAAGCACAGCCTTCCTCCAAAACATTTTATTAAGCCGAAAAAGCAGTTACTATTGACTTGTAGAGGGTTTCCAGACCCCCCAAATACCCTACAAATCATACCTAATAACATGCAAAATCTAAAAATAGCACTAACATATAGTAGTCACAGATACAGTTCAAAGCTATGGCTGCTTGATTCTGAGATGCTGAGTGTAGTTCCTGGGAAGGAGCTTGTCGAGGCCAATCAAGCTGCCTGAGATGCTTGCTGCTTCTTTAAGGGCTTGTTGTCAACCAGACGCTGAAGATTACTTTCGTTTTCACCTTTTTTCATAAAACTGAAAATCCTCTTTGGATTTCTTTCAGTTAGCAAAAACAAGTACTAATATAGGTCTTTTGTCAAAGCAAAGTTGTGTAAAGTGAACCTTTGAATAGTGGAGGATAACTGTAATTCTGGACAAACCATTTTACCTCCCTGGGTTTCCATTTCTTCGTATGTGATAAAAGGGACTCTTCAGAACCAGGATGCCTCTTTTAATGGACTGTAGATGTCAGTGTCACCACCCATCTGTCAGTTTGTTGTACTGTGGTGGCTTGCATGTTGCTGTGATACTGGAAGTCATACTACTGGTATTTCAAATATCAACAGGCTCAGCCGTGGTGGGCAGGTTTCAGTGGAACTTCCAGACTAGGACAGACAGGAAGAAAGGCTTGGCGAACTATTTCCAAAAATTAGCCCATGAATCACAGCAGAATATTGTCCAGTACAGTGCTGGATGATGAGTGCCCTATATTGGAAAGAACTTCAAATACACAATGTCTACAACAATGGACTAGAGTATACCAGCAATTGTGAAAATGACACAGGCAGGGCAAGGCTATATTCTGTTGTACACAGGTCACCATGGGTTGGAGTGGACTCAACAGCAACCAGCAACCAAAATAAAAAGACATCAGTAGGATCATTTAAAGGACTTCAGCTGCATTTGTATTATTCCATGAAAATTATTTTATGGAACCTGGTAGCAGAGCCCTTTAAGCTACATGAGGGGTAGGCTGTCACTTTCAATGCAGTTCTTAACAGAGGTCTTCAAGGTCCACTGTGAACCAACTCTAGAGAAACATTTACTCTTGAGGGTTGTGTTTGGTTCTGGGCCAATCACTTTACTATGTGAATTAAACATGTAAGATTCTAGCCGTGTATAACTGGCAGTCTAATATAGATAATGGACAGGGCAGCATTTTGTTCTGCTGTACATAAGATCACTATGAGTTGAAGCTGATTCAAAGGCATGTAACAACAACAATAATAGATAATAATCACCCAGAGAGGGAAATTAAGGGTGTAAATTAAACATATACATGGAGGCTAAACACTCACTGAACAGAGGACCACTTCTATGGGCTCACTCTAGCAAATGTGAGCATGTGTCAGAGAAGGGTTTGCACAGGTATAAAATTAGTGAAAAGAGAGTAGTTCAGCATTCAGCTTTCTTCCCTTTTTCCATCAGAGAAAATCAGTGGTTAATATAGGTTATGAAAGATTTCCCTTCCTTGAGAAGAACCTGTGGCTGGCCTCCTGATCTAGTCTGGACCCTTCAAGTTACCTCCCACTGGGAAATGGAAGAATGAGTTTGAGCCTACAAATTGGACTGATAAAGTAAGATTATGAGAAATCTTTGAACTGACCTCAATGAACATAACAAGGGACCAGCACGTGCTTCCACAAGTGCTAGAGGGCATTGGTTCCTCTGGACAATTCCAGGAAGAGAAAGGGGAGTTTGACACAGACGGTTGTGGGACATTCTCTTCTATTGGGCAACGAAGAATAGCCTTTTAAAATTTTGAATAACTTTCACCTTAGCACAATTTTAGAATTAAACAAATGTATAACTTTAAGGCGAAAAGACATTGCAGTTGTCTAAAATAAGATGATAAGAGTCAATAATGAATAATTTCTAAAATAGATTTTCTTGACAGTCATTCTAAAGTAGATTTTCATCAACCACAATCTCTTCATTGTCTACATCTGTTTAAAAATAGAGTTGGCAAAATTGGCCATATTCTGGTAATGTGGCAGTTGATAAAATTAATCTACAAATACCTGAATAGATACAATAATTGAAATTACTAATTAAAAAATATCAGGCAGAATATTAACCCTTGTGTCATTTCCTACATTTGTATGCCCATAACAAGCATCCTTGGCTTTATAATCTGTAGTTCTTAGCCTCTGTTAATTTTATAAGGGTGATTACCACACAGACACCTATAAGTACACTACAAAATTTGTCAGAGTCGCATTTTCCTATTATTAATGACAACTCTAAAACCTTGCAACCTCTAATTCTTTGCATCATTTACTGTCAACTTTAAAATGTCATGTTAGTAACTGAACACATCATTCATGGTGCTTCTAGTTGCTTATATAAGACAGTGCTTAAATAGAAAAATTCTCTATAGACATTAAAGTCCAAATATATACATCTCTTTGCAGTGCTCCAGAAAGAAGATTATGTATACCATGACAGTTACGTGTTTTTAGGCAACTTGAAGAATGCACCAAATGCTTCAAGACTCTACTTAAAAGGATAAAGAATTCTTTGAACTGACAGTGAACAAACAGTCTTTTCAGAGCTGCAGTTTTTGTTTGATGGCCTGAGGCAAATGTAATAAAGTATAGGAAAGACTCCATATTCTAACTATGTCAGTAGCTTGGAGAATAGTCCAGAAATCTTTGCTTTGATTTCAGCAATGATGAACAAATGATATATGTGCATATACATATATATGTGTGTGTGTGTATATATGTCATTAGTTAATATATATATATATATGTATGTGTGAGTGCATATGTGTGTGTTTATTTATTTACAAATAAATCCAAGCTATGTAGACAGAATTTGGCAGCAAAGATCAATTAGTATTACTCAATAATTAAGGCAAAAACACAGTGACAGAGACAGTCTGTGCAAAGTTGTTCACATACATTATCCCATGTAGTCCTCAGGACAATTTTGAGTCCCATGTGACTAATGGAAAAGTTAACTTTCAGATTTAATAATTTGATGAAAGCAATTCCATGGAGCCCTGCTCCAAAGTTCATAGTCATTTCATACTCAATAATAATGCATTTGCTTTAATCTTTACAGTAAGATGATCAAGAGGCATGTCTGATGCAAAGTCTTTTTTTTTTTTTAACTACTTATTGCTCTTAAATATAACTTTAACTATCCAGAATAGATGAATGCATTGAGACTAACATTTACAAATGATTAGCAGGGTCAGGTGGGAAGAGGAAACAGGGAGCCATTCAGGGTATGGAATTTCTGTTAAGACTGATGAAAATTTTGCAAATAGGTAGTGGTGATGGTTGCACAATGTGGGGCTGTACTTAATGTTATTAAATTGTACATGCAAAACTGGTTGAAAGGGAAGACATTTTTTTATATATATTTAACTACTACTATTTATAAAAAAAATAAATTCAATGTAAGGTGAGGTTGCTTTTCTACGTGACCCATTAGAGATGTCATTCTGTCATGTTGCTACGTTTCATTTTAAATAATTAGTCCTTTTGACTTCTCTTGGACAGATTTTGGAGGATGTAAAATTGTAGGCAGAGTAGTCAGTAGACAGGGGTTGGCAGAGATGGAAATTGGGAAGGAACATTTTCTTCAAAGACCCAGAATTTGTACTCATAGGACAGGGCTTTAGAAGTACCATTGCTGTTCTGAAGTTCATCACACACAAAAGTCTAAGACCCAAATTATATATGTAATGGTTTTTGCAGGGATTTATATAAGGTGTTGATATTATTGGTAAGTTGTTTCCCCACAGGATGCCTTCATGTCTGAAAATTTAGTTCATTACTCTCAAATTCATTTTTACCATTTTCTTCTCAAACATTTCAATATAGTTGTTTTTAATGTAAACATTAGGAGAGAAATCCATCAGTTTTAAAAGCAAATTTTTAGAGATTGTGAAAAAAGAAAGTAACAGCTCCTTGGAAAGTTATCAAATTTAAATCTTTCATGAGAGTAATTTTTATGTATTTTTAACTTTATGAAAAATATCAAGGATAAGTGGGTTTTTTTTTTTGCATACCATTTGCAGTTTTAATGACAAAAGAGTGATGTTGTCCCAAGAGGCAGTTGAGTGGCTTTTTCTGAGTCTATAGGAAATATTACCTGGGAGATCACACCTGTGGAATAAATTGTTAATCTTTGTCATTTGATATGAAGGTAGAAGATCATAGTTGAAAGCATAAGATAGGAGAAAATACTTCAAATATAAGCAAGATTTGGTTATAGAGAAAATAAAATCTTTATGGGTACTTGTAAAATTAATGTACATTTAATTATTGTGGTTTTATAGATATTTATAGCTTGAATGCTATCACCGTTAGCTAAACAAATTATTAAATAAAGATTGGTAAGAGAAAACAAGAAACTATATAGGAACAAGGTAAACAGGCTTGGTTCTTACATTGTTGTGGCTGATAATCAATGACAGAGTACATCAAGGCAGATATAACCAGGACATGAGTTAAATCAGTGATTTTCAACATTTTCTCCATTCGGGGACTCCTTTTATAATCTGTGTGTGTGTGTGTGTGTGTGAGAGAGAGAGAGAGAGAGAGAGAAAGAGCGAGAAAGTGTTTGAACCCCTTGTTTGACAGATTTTTAATAGATAAAATGTTTCATCCTTTAAAAAATGTACTAGGACAAAGGGAGCTCTGCTAGCATAGTGGCTAAGACACTTGCCTGCTAACCAGACGGCTGGCAGTTCAAACCCACCAGCAACTCCTCGGAAGGAAGGTTGGGCAATCCTACTTCCGTAGTAATAACTGCCTCGGAAACCCAAGGAGGGGTCGCTATGAGTTGGGGCTCACTCGAAGGCACATAACAACAACAACAGGACAAAGGGAAGGTGTGAGCACGGGGAGGAAGTGGGAAGAATGCTGTTGTGTTGTGGGGATTGTGTGAATGTCACAATACAGAATGTGTATGGATTGTTCCGTGGAATCCAATTTTCTCGTTTAACTTTCACCCAAATCACAATTTAAAAAAAAGTATTAGATATATTATAAGAGCTTCTAAGTAGCACTTTATTCTTTGTCAACAATTAGTTATTGATCACTGCATACTGTAATCCAATTTTCTCTCTTAACTTTCACACAAATCACAATTTAAAAAAATAGATATATTATAAGAGCTTCTAAGTAGTGTTTAAAAATTGGCACTTTATTCTTCATCAACTATTATTTATTGATCACTGCATATTGCTAGACACTGTATAAAATATTAAATAAACATATTTCTTGTTCTAATGACTTCCAGATGTATAGGTGCCCAAGATGGGATTCATTGGGTAAAAGTAATTATATATTCAGAGATGATACTACATTAAGTCTCCAAAAAGAATGTTTGAAAAGAAGATATGCTAAGGGTGTTGCAGCATCAGGTGGGTTCCCCACCATGCAGACAGGTATGGATAAAGGCAACAATAGGAGACATGTTTATTGAGCATTTATGATGTGTCAGATGCTTTTCACGTGTTTATAATTCTTACCCAAACTCCATGATATAGGTATTTTCACATGAGAAAATGAAGTCTGAGAAATTGGGTAGTTTGTTGAAGGTCACATGGTTAGTAAATGATGGTAACTGGATTTGAATCCATATCTGTCTGACCCAATTTATATTATCTCTTGTGAGTTATTAGGAAGATATGAAAGAACCAAGAGGGAGGGAGAAAGTAACATATACTAATAAGTGTCATTGAACTGTACATGTAGAAATTGTTGAAATATTGTACCTTTTATTACGTATATTGTCACCATGAAATAAAATAAAATAAGAAAGTAACATTTACATGAAGTAGATGTTAAAATTGGTCCCCGTTTTGGTTACTTCATGCTTCTCTAACAGAAATGCCACCAGTGAAATATCTTTAACAAACAAGAGTTTATTCTCTTACGATTTTAGAGGCCAGATGTCCTAGTTCAAAGTGCCAGGCTCTAGGGGCTGGGTGAAAGCCCCTTGACCTTGAGCTTCAGCTCTGTCTCTTGCTCCCAGCCCACTGAAGCAGGAGGATTTCTTCACTCAGGCAACTGCTGGCAGCTGAGGCTGACAAGCCCAATGTTGACAAATAAAATGGCACAGTCCCAATAGTACCAAACCACATGGCAGGCCATTGATTCAAGTCCTGAAAAAGTCTCAAGATCGGCAGAGTAGCAGGGCAGCCTGCTGAACAATGACTCAGCTACATGCAGGGTTGAAGTGTGCCATAAGCTGGAGACCTTCATCAAAGTTACATTTGATATACTGGAAGCTTACCACATCCCACTCAGCTACTCCAATAGATTCCACCATGGAGTTAATTACCACACTCACCATGGGGAATAATAATATCCAGCTGCCCAGTCACTCAACCAGGCCCAGCCAAGTTGACACACAGGCTAAACTACCACAATCCCATAGGAAAATAAAAGAAAGTTGATGATTTTTAAGACGAGAAAGCAGTTATTATGAATTTAATATAGATTTATCATAAATCATTAAAATCACTATTTTCTACATATTAAATTTAGGTGTTCTAATTAGTACAAAGGAGCTCTGGTAGCATAGTGCCTAAGGCACTTGACTGCTAACCAGAAGGCTGGCGGTTCAAACCCACCAGCCACTCCTCGGAAGAAAGATGGGGCAATCTACTTCTGTAGTGATATTGCCTCAGAAACCCAAGGAGGGGTCACTATGAGTCGGGTCCGACTCGACAGTACATAACAACAACAACAACAATTAGTACAAACAAAATATCTTTCAATAAAATTAAGTTTGAGAATGTAACTATTTTTTACTTCAGTTTTATTTAGATCAAGGATTTACCTTTCAGCAAATGCAATGTTTATTTTTATCATGTAGTATAAATGAATGCCTTTAGTCATTGGCAGGAGGCCATTCTAAATCTTATGAAAGGCACATTTGAACAGGTGGTGAATCTTCAGATTTCCACTTGGTGAAGGCAATGCACAGGAAAGGAAATTAGATGATGTGGATTAATTTTGTCTCATGCTGGTATTTCTTTTTCTCATGAATTCTATTTCCTATAAACACGATTAGTTAACAGATCAAGGGTTTGCTATTATTAACCAGGATAGGAATATTTTTTAGTGTCCCTGTGCAAAAGTCACTCAGCATGGGTTTGAACCACACCATATGTCCAGCGATGCTTCATTTTTGTCAAGATAATGCAATGCACCAAAGTTCCATGTGTTCCCTTCAGCTAAGGGAAGAGAAAACCTTTGCCTTTTTCTAAGGACAGACTTTGAATTTGGCACTCATGCCACTCATCTTTGTTTGTCTAAGGACAAGTCTTGAAATACAATTTCAACAATCATAGCCTAATCTTTCTTTCTTTAAATTAATATTCTTCTTTGGACTCAATAGATATATTTTATTAAATCAAAGTAAATACAAAACTAAGATTTAGAAATCTTTCTAACTAATCACTCCCTTTGTTTTAAAGCAATTTGTGTATGGTACAGTGGTTAAGAGAATGAAGGCCCCCTATTGGTCTGACATAATTCAAATTCTAGCCCTACCACTCAATGTCTGTGTGACCTTGGGTGAGTTACTTAACACCTCTGTGCCTAAATTTTACATCTCTAAAATGGGGATATTGATAATGGCTACCTTTTCCATCACATAGTTTTGTTTTTGTGTGAGGTAAATGGGTTAACACATATGAAATATTTAGAAAAATAGTTTGTGTCTGTAGCCATACGATGGCTATTACTATCACTATATAGTCATTTAGGAATATTTACTGTTCCACATAGTTTGTACCAAGCACTGGGCTTAAAATGATAGAAAAAAGAAAAATCAGAGATAAGGTCTCTGCTATAGAATTTGTATTCTACAAGTGGGAGACAGGTAATAAACAAGAATATACAAGCCAAAAACCATAAAATAAGCAAACAGACAATACGAAGTGCATGAATTAACAGAGGATGATAGTTTTGTATTTTAGACTGAGTGGCCCAGGAAAACATCTCAGAGGATGTGACCTTTAAACTCAAATTTTTATGGTAATAAAAATCCAAGTAAGGGGATATAAGAAGGCAAAGAATTCTATGTGGGTGAAACACTTAGTACAAGGCCATGTAAAGGGTAAAAATGTTGAGTGCTTAAGAATAGAAAGGAGGTCAGAGTACCTGAGGGAGGGGGCAGGGAGAAGAGATGTGGTAGTGGGTGCTACCATAAAGGTTGGCCTGGTCAGCTCTTGGAGAAAAATTGGGCCAGGATAAGGAGTCTGGATTTACAGACTCCCTTTTCCTTTTTTTTCCCCCTCAATGCAATACACAGATGTTATATTGGACAATAAAAACTGATTATATTTGTTTTAGAAAGATCATTCTGACTACTGAATAGAAAATGGACTATTGGGTTGCAGGAAAATGAGGAATCTGAGAGACACATTAATAGGTTACTAATGTGAGCTCTAGTGGTGTAGTGCCTAAGACATTTCACTGTTAACCAGAAGGCTGGTGGTGCAAACCCACCAGCTACTCCTTGGAAAGAAGATTAGGCAATCTACTTCCATAGTGATACCACCTTGGAAACCCAAGGAGGGATCACTATGAGTCAGATCCAACTCCATGGCAGAGAGTCTGGTCTCTGGTCTCTCAGTGTGAGGGTGGTGAGACAAAATGATGACGTGGTTTAAGGAGGTGGTAATAGAACTAGAGACAAAAGGAAAGATTCAGATTACCTTTGTGGAATTATATTTATGTCACATCCTCTACTTGACCAGAGAGCCATCCACATATACTTAAGGATGGTAGTCATTATAACTAATGGCATATTTATTGAGCACTGTGTTATTGAGAATTTAAGCTTATAGTCTGGTAGGGGAAATGGAAGCATTAAAATAAATATAATAAACTGTTAATTACTACAAATAATACCAATAAATGGCACTGGGACTCCAAAAACTCACTTGTCTGAGGATATCTGAAAGAATTCCCTGAAGATATGATGTTTGATTTTGATTTCAAATGACAGGTTGGAATTTGCTATGTTGAGAAACATGCAGAAATGCACACTGGGCAGAAAATGAGCAAGACCAAGAATTAGGAAAGTTCATGGTGAATTTGGGGAAATAAAATGGACAACAGTAAGAATTATGAAAAGGAGAATGAATAGAGTTTTATTTTGCAGGAATGAGAGGGTGCTGAATGCTAGGGAATTGGCAAATCAATATGAACTGTGAAAATAAAAATAAATAAAACTTTGACAAAGATTCAGAATTTAATCTGAGAAAATAATCTCCAGATAACAGCTAAACCAATAACTATATATCCTAATATTAATCCTGACCAGGATTGGCTGCAAAACTCAGGACAATTCAAGGAAATGTTTATATATGGAAGGAAATTTTCTTTGTTGGTGTGAGAGGGTAGGATAGGGAACACTGTTAGATAGGTAAACACAAGTACTGATTTGGGTGAAGAAAAGGGCAATGTACCAAACGTCAGTGAGCAACACAATGGCACTGAGGAAGAGGAAGACATAGAGAGGTACATGGGAGGTACAGACAACAAAGATGAACCATTTTGCACATACAGTACTGCATTGTCAGTGAAGGCAAACATTGATCTATAGGTGGATCGATGGGTGGACAGGTTGAAGGATTAGGTATGTCTATGCAGGGCATAGTGTGCCTATGATCAGGTATGGGGTTGGCAGACAATGTTTCTACAAGTGTATGAGCATGTTCTGTAAGAATTTCTAAGTATATAATAAAGCTGACAAGAAACAAGGTTTTAGTTACTTCTTGGCCACAGCTAGCTACCCAGAGGGAGCAAGCAGTTGGACCTGTGGGTTTGGGACCATGGTCACAGGGGACATAAAGCTCAATTGGAATAACATACTACACAAAAATATTGTTCCACATCCTACTTTGGCAAGTAGTGATCAGGATCTTAAAAGCTTGCAAGCAACCATCAAGGTGCCACGATGGGTCTCTCCTCGTCCAGAGCAAAGGAGAATGAAGAAAACCAAAGATTCATGGAAACAATTAGTCCATGCAACTGGTACACCATGCGATTCTCAGCCTATATGACTATGAGACTAGAAGAACTAGATGGTGCCCAGCTACCACTATCAACCACTTGGAGGTGATCTATATTGGAGATCCTGGATAGAGTGGGAGAACAATATGGAACAAAACTCAAAATCATTTGGGGAAAAAAAAAAGAGACCAGATTTGCTAGTCTGATAGAGCCTGATGGGAACCACTGAGACTATGGTCCCTAGCTACCCTTCAAGTGGAATTGAACCCAGTCTTGTAGCTTCCAGGCAAACACAAGACAGCCGTTTGAGGTGAACATTTACACTAGGTAGATACACTCCTTGGAGAGAATAATCATGGGAGAAAGAAGGGCTGTGTATGCACAGGGAGACAGCTCAGGGGGCAGGAGTGCATGGAGGGAAGGGCACAGGGAAGACAACTATAGGGAGTAAGTGGGAGGGGAGCTATTACATTGTGGTATATTGTAATCAATGTCATGAGACGAAGTGTATGTGAGCTCCTGTATTGGAAAGTGAATTTGCTTTGTAAACTTTCACCCAAATCACAATTAAACAAAACAAAACAAACAAACAAAAAAAAAAACAGGACAATTGACTGAATCATTCTTCAGTATAACAAAATCAAATGAACAATGTTACAGTGGGTACATATTACCCATTAATATGAATACAGAAATTTATCCATTATAAAAAATATTAACTACTTATCTGTAGAAAAGTTTATGCACTCATTTATTTTAACAAGTAGCTTAAGTACAGAAATAATACCCTGGTGTATTTATTCATGATAGCAATGATAATACTAGTATTAAAATATGTATCACAAAACATTTTTGAAAGCGTGTTCCACAAATATATACACAAAACTTAATTGCTACAAATATAGCAAAGGACTAATATATTTTAAATATCATCACTTAGTAACAGTCAAAACATTATGACACAAATGAACAAAGATCTTGAACAGATGATTCTGAAAGAAAAACAGATAGCTAAGATATATATATGGTAAGTATATAATACATAAAATATATGCATTGATATATATAATTATCCTCACTTTCAATTAAAGATGTGAAAGTTAAAGTTAATTAAAGATATATAAGCATAAAATC
>NW_006922004.1:1599361-1601322 GCF_000298275.1 Orycteropus afer afer | reverse complement strand
GCAAAGATCATGAGGCTGGCACAAGACCTGGTAGTGTTTTCATTCTGCTGTGCATAGGGTCACCATGAGTCAGAAATGACTTGACGGCACCTAACAACAACAAGTTAAAATTCAACTTGCGCAATCAAGTTAACTGCTTAGAAAGCAATTTGACAATATGCATAAAGATTCTTAAAATTTTTCATATATTTGCTATGTAATTCTATTTCTAAGAATCTATCCTAAGGAAACAACTAAGTATGAATATGTATATATATAAATACTCTGCAACAGTAAAGGATTGAAAGAAGTTTAAATTTCCAACTATAGTTAAATGTTTCAGGAAGCTATGGTAAATCACTTCATGTAATATTATACATATTTTTAAATAAAACTTATGAAAATATGTATTAGCATGTTAAATGCATATGATACAAAGTGAAGTGAAAAATCAGAGTACAATTATGTTTACTATATGTTTAAAAAGGAGCTCTGGTGGCATAGTACCTAAGGCATTTGACTGCTAACCAGAAGGCTGGCAGTTCAAACCCACCAGCCACTCCTCGGAAGGGAGGTTGGGTGATCTACTTCCGTGGTGATACCATCTCGGAAACCCAAGGAGGGGTCACCGTGAGTCAAATCAAGTGGAGGGCAGTGAGTTTGGTTTGGTGGTTTATTTTTATTTTTATTTATATGTTTAAAATAAATGAAATTCCTTAAGCTGAGAGAAAGAGTAAGAAGAGAGACATTTACCATGTGATTGTTTTAAGGTTAGGGGATATGAGTAATTTTTTCCCTGAATATTCCATATTTTCTTGAAATAGCATTATTATTTTTATAGCATATCATTTTATTTTAAAATTTTATAATTAACTTCTTGGATGACAGATTAATTTTATTTTGAAGTTTTAGGGACTTAAAAGCACAAAAACGTGTGTTTTTACTTGCTCAGCTTCTTTCTGTGCACTAAGTGTAGTGCTAGGTGCTGAAGACACAAAAACCAAAAAACCAAATGCCCTGCCATCTAGTAGATTCTGACTCATAGCGATCCCCATTGGGTTTCCAAGGCTATAAATCTTTACGGAAGTAGATTGCCTCATTTCCTTCCATGGAGCAGCTGGTGGGTTTGAACTGCTGACCTGACCAAATGTCTTACCACTAGCTACCAGAGAGCCTTGCTGGAGACACAAGGATGGAGAAAATCTGGCCCCTGTTGGTGGTAGCTGCCAGACTTGGACGTGATCAGAGACAAAGCTGGTCAGACCTCTGGCTCAAGGACATTATTATAATGGAGGAGATGTGTAAGTGGAATCCCTCACTTGCGCTGAAAGTTACCAGGATGGTGATTTGATTTGTCCAAGAAACTCACCACTTCCCTTCTTATTTTTAAACAAGATTATTTCTCATACAGTTTAAACTATTTTTTTTCTAATACTGTCTTCATAAGAGATGATAAAAAGTTGATCACCATTCTTTATATAATAAGCAATCTAATATCAAAAGTGAATTACACTCTTTAGCCTTCCCAAAATAATCTGCCCTTGGTACCCATTTTGAGAGACATTTTCAGAGTTAATAAAAGTGCTTTGTTTCACAGTTGTAGCCTATGACTGATCAGTGCAGTGTGTGATGTACTCATGGAGAGTGCCTGCACTGTTGAGTTCAGTATGTCTAACCGGTTTCCATTTAGCACTTCATACTTTTGTTTTTCCTGTTTTTATTTTTATGCATATTTACTCCTAACAAATATTTAACTCTGTTTCAGATCACATTTACTGTGTGAAACAAACATTAGACTTGAATTATGTTCTTCTTAATTTAATGTTATTTCAATACTTAATAAGAAAGTTCTGTTTCTCCAGATTGTTAATTATTAGGTGATATAGTACAGACTCTAAGGCTTTGCTTATGAGTGTAAATAACATCTGTAAGCACTTGACTGCTAACCAGAACGCTGGCAGTTCAAACCCACCAGCCACTCC
>NW_006922004.1:1585835-1598256 GCF_000298275.1 Orycteropus afer afer | reverse complement strand
ACCTTTGGAAACCATATGGGGCTGTTCCACTCTGTCCTATAGGGCTACTGTCAGTCAGAATTGACTCGATGGCAATGGGTTTGGTTTTGGGTTACTACATGTTTATAATAATGGACTCTGGTGGTGTAGTGGTTAAGGCATTTAGCTACTAACCAAAAGATCAGTGTTTTGAACTCACCAGCTGCCCTGCAGCAAAAGAATGAGGCAGTTTGCTTCCATAAAGATTTACAGTCTTGGAAACCCAATGAGGCTAATATGAGTTGGAATCTACTGAATAGCAGTGAGTTTGGTACTTTTGGTTTATATGTGTATAAAATATATAATTATATGACTTTTATATACTTACCTATATATATATATACAGTATAATTATCTGATCTTTGTTTCTTTTCCTTTTTCTCTCTTGTTTGTTTATGTTCTGTTTCTTCTCCCTGAGATGAGTAGGTTACCCAGAAAAAAAATCAGGCTTATTAACATTAAATCTTTTTCTTTTCTTTTTTTTTTTTTTAATTTTGTAATGCAGTGGTGATAACTGATCTGGTGAATCTGGTCAGGTAAAGGAAGTTGATCCTCTCTCTCTCCTTTGCTTTTCCAGCATCATCTTAGGTAGCTTCTATGTGTCAAGACTCTTAACAGGAAAATGCATAGATGGCCAATGTTTGTCAGCAAGCCTTTTCAGCATTTCTGAGAAAAGAAGCTGACCCAGGTCTTTCTCACCTCCTAAAAGGGAGCTCTGGTGATGTAGTGCCTAAGGCATTTGACTGCTGATCAGAAGGCTGGCGGTTCAAACCCACCAGCCACTCCCTGGAAGGAAGATTGGGCAATCTACTTCTGTAAAGATATCGCCTTGGAAACCCAAGGAGGGGGTCACTATGAGGTTTTTTTTTTTTTTTTTGAAAAAGGATCACTCGTTAGGCCTTTTCGGTCTTACCAGTTACTTTTCAGAAATCTGCATCCTGGTCAAAATCTAGAGAAGTGTGACTTGTCCGTGATTATTTTCTCTTATTTTGTCCCAATATCATTGTATTTTACAATAGTCTTTTTATTCCTTGATGTGGGGTTGGTAATTTCATTGCAACTGTAATTTCTATTTTTAGATATTTTCATTTGTCCAATGCAGGGAGTAAACACATATTTTCTTTGTTATACTTTGTCAGAATCTCTATTTGATACATTTTTTTCTTTAAATTGTGCTTTGGGTACAAATTTACAGAGCAGAATTTTACATTCAACAGTTCATGTACATCTGGTCTCAGTCCCTGATTACCATCCCCAACCCTAACCCACTCTCCTCCTTTCCCTTCCCTGTGACCCCCCCATACCTGTGCCCTTCTTAGTTATGCACTCCTGTCTGTCCAGCCTTCCCTCCATGTGAATGCTACCCCTCTGGTGCCCCATGGCCAATTGCTCCAACGAGTGTATCTCCGTAGAGTAGGTGGGTGCGTCTCCTTGGGTTGGGTGTTCTGTATGTAAGTCTTACTACTGTTGGGCTGAGACCCAATCCCTGGGACTGACTCTTATCCCAGACTCGAAGTGTATCCCAGGGTCATAGTCTTGGGAGTCCCACCAGACTCCATCTGATCAGTAATTCTGGTCGTTACAGTGTTTTTGAATTTTGTTCCACGTTTTTCCTCCCACTCTATCCAGGATGTCCAGTTTTGATCCTTTCCCAAGTGGTTGGCATTGGTAGCTGAGCACCATCTAGTTCTTCCGGTCTCGAGGTCCATCATGTCCTAGAGCTGATTGTTTCCAAATGCCCTTGGTTTTCTTCACTTCCTTCGCTTCAGATGAGAAGAGACCATCAGCTGCATCATGGCTGCTTGAAAGCTCTTAAGACCCCAGTCTCTACTCATCAAACCAGGTTGTGGAACATAATTTTTATGTATTATGTTGTGGTAGTTGAGCCTGGTGTCCCCCAGTACTATGATCCTGAGTCAGCAGATCCAGTCGTTCTCTCTCCCAAGGTGTCTGGCTGTCTCTGAAAGATTACTCCAAGTCTGTCTTCTGTTGCTTCTACCCCATCCAGTCTTCTCAGTTGTCTATGCATTTATGTGTAGCTTTGTCTTTGGTGTCAGTGGTAATGCAACATTGTACATATACTGGTATTAGTCTCTGCCATCTGTATGTTATATGTTATGTGCACAATTAGGTGTCCTCCTTTTCCCCAATGTTATCATGCTGTCACAGACTCTTTCCATACCGCCCCTCCCCTCACCCAACTCAGTGTGTGGCCCCCAGTTAGTTCAAAATTTCCCTTCCCCTTCCCTTCCATCCCCAGTAACCTACAAAGTGAGTTCCCTTCCCTAAGCAAACCCTTCTTTGACTTTTTACAGTAATGGGCTCAAACAACATTTGTCCTTCTGCACTTATTGCACTCAGTGAATTGTCATCCAGATTCATATGCTCTGTGAGATGATTCACATATTCTTCATTGTTCTTTAAAGTAGCAGAGTATTCCAGTGTGTGAATACACCATAGTTTGGTTATCCATTCATCTGTTGATGGAGATTTAGGTTGTTTCCATCTTTTTACTATGGTGAATTGTGCTGCAATGAACATGGGTGTGCACATATCTGTTTGTGTCCTGGCTCTCACCTCTTTAGGATATATTCCTAGTAAAGGAATTGCTGTTCAAATGGTATTTCTATTTTCAGTTTTTTTAAGGAAATGCCATACCATTTTCCACAATAGTCCCACCAGCAGTGTACGAGAGTTCCAATCTCTCCACAACCTTGCCAGCATTTGTTATACTCTGTCTCGTTGAACTTTGCTATTATTGCTGGGGTGAGATGACATCTCATCATTATTTTGATTTGCATTTCTCTAATGGCTAATGATCGTGAGCAATTCCTCATGTGTTTGTTGGCCACCAACATATCATCTTTAGTGAAGTACCTGTTCATGTCCCTTGACCATTTTTGAATTGGATTGTCTTTTTGGCATTGAGATGTTGAAGTTTACTATAAATTTTGGAGATAAGTTCTTTGTCAGATATGTCGTAGGTAAATATTTTCTCTCAATTTGTATGTCTTCTTTTTACCCTTTTGGAGAAGTCTTTCAATGCACATAAAAATTTAATTTTTAAAAGGTCCCAGTCATCTATCTTCTCTTCCACCTCCTGTGCATTCTGGGTTATGTTCGATAGTCTATTTATGCTGTAAATTAGGGCCCCTAGATTTGCTACTGTTTTATCTTTAATAAGCTTTATAGCTTTGAGTTTTACAATTAAGTCTTTGATTCAACTTGAATTTGTTTTAGTGTATGGGGTGAGGTATGGATCTTGTTTCATTTTTCTGCAGGTGGTTATCCAACTTTGCCATTACCATTTGTTAAAGAGGCTATTTCTTCTCCATTTAATGAGTGTTGGTACTCTGTCGAAGATCAGCTGTCCATAGATGGATGGGTAATTTTCTGGGGTCTTGATTCTGGTCCATTAGTATATCTGTCTACCATTGTACCAATACCATGCTGTTTTAACTACTGTGGCTGTATAGTAGGTTTGGAGATCTGGGAGTATGAGATCTCCCACTTTGTTTTTCTTCTTCAGTAGTGCTTTGCTTATCCAAGGTCTCTTTCCTTTCCATATGAAGTCAGTAGTTGGTTTTTCCATATCCTTAAATAATCTTGATGTTATCTGGATTGGGATTGCATTAAATGTGTAGATTGTCTTGGGTAGTACTAACATTTTCACAATATTCAGCCTTCCTATCCATGAACAAGGTAGGTTCTTCCATTTATGTAGATCCTTGTAGTTTCTTGTAGTAGCATTTTATAGTTTTCTTTGTATAGGTCTTTTGTGTCTCTGGTAAGATTTATTCCTAGATAGTTTATCTTGTTGGTAGCTATTGTAAATGGTATTTTTTTCCAGAGGCCTCTTTGTTGGTGTAGGTAGAGGAATCCAACTGATTTTTTGTATGTTAACCTGTATCCTGCCATTTTGCTGAACCTCTCTATTAGCTCCAGTAGTTTGTTTTTTTTTTTTTTTTTCTGAGTCTTTGTTTTTCTAGGTAAATGATCATGTCATCTGCAAATAGAGATAACTTTACTCCCTCTTTGCCAATTTGGATGCCTTTTACTTCTCTTTCTTGCCTTATTGTTCTGGCTAGGACTTATTTTATGTACTTTAAAACAGAGTAATTAAAATAAATATTTTAAAAAACTTTTTTTGTGATATCAGTGAAACTTTGCAGCATAAATGGATTTTCCATTCAACAATTGTACACATTTTGTTTCGTGACTCGGAGTGCAATCCCCACAACGTAACAGCACTCTTCCCACTTCCTCCCTGTGTTTTCCAATTTCGTTATTTTGTTTCCTATTCCTTCCTGCCTTCTGAGCTTTATCCCTGGGCAAAACCTGCTCTTCTGAGCTCATATGGGCAATTGTTCTAAGGACTGTATATCCCTCTATTATTACTGCTCACCTTGTAGGCCCATCTATTGCATGGCTGAAAGTTGAGCCATGAGGGTGAGTTCAGTTCCAGGTTTGAAGGGTGACAAAGGGCCATAGTCTCAGAGGTTCCACCAGTCTCTATCAGACCAGTAAGCCTGGTATTTTTTTTTTTTTAATTTTGACCTTTGCTTTACATTTTTCTCGCACTCTATCCAGGACTTTTTATTCTGATCCTTTTCAGAGCATTTGGTAACAATAGCTCAGCACTATCTAGTTCTGGTCTCAAGGTCAAGGAGGATGAGGTTTGTGTGATCCATTAATCCTCTGAACTATTTATTTCCATTTGTCTTGGATTTTCTTCACTCTTCTTTGCTTTGGATGGGGAGAGACCAATAATAGCAACTTTGATGGCGACTGGCTAGCTTTTAAGACCCCAGTCACTGCTTATCACAGTAGGATGTAGAACTTTGTCTTTGTAAACTATGTTATGACAATTGATTTTAACTGTCCTCTGAGGATATCACCCTTAAATCCCCAATCCCAGTGCTTTATTACTTTAAGGTGTTTGGTTATAGGCTAAAAAGTTTTCATAAAATTTTCCTTGAATGCTCTATTATATCCATGTATATATTTATAGCACATACAAATACATATGTGGAAATACCCTCTACTAAACCTTTGGGTGTAGCCCTTTTTGCCAACCCAAACCTGTTCAACTTACCTGTCAGCCTGTATATCCACTTGTAGATTATTTTTTATTATTATTAATATTTCATGGTTGTGTATCAATAGTATTTACGTTATCTTTAAGTCTTGTGCACCTCTCTGTGTCTTCTTTTGCTTTAGTGATATTGTGCTAATCATCCCCTTATTGTATATTGCTTTTACCTTCACCCAAATTAATATGTATCTATCATCTAGTTAGTGATTTTTCCTCCCTTCTCTTCCTTTCCCTGGTAACCATTAAAAAAATGTCTTTGGGTGTGTACACCTTTGTTTAACTTTTTATAATAGTGAACTCATACAGTATTTATCCTTTTATGTTTGACTTATTTCACTCAGCATAATATCCTTCAGGTTCACACATTAGGAGGTGTTTCATGAACTGTTCATTATTTTTTAACATTACATAGTATTCCATTGTGTGCATGTGCTATAGTTTATCTTTGCATCTGTTGATGTGCTCTTAGGTTGTCTCCATCTCTTTGTTACTGTGAATAATACTGTGATGAATATGGGTGTGCATATATCTATCTGTGTATTGGCTCTTATTTCTCTAGGATATATACTTAGTAATAGGATTGCTGGATCAAATGGTATTCTATTTCTAACTTTTAAGGAAGTACCATACAGTTTTCCACAGGGGTTGTATCATTTTACAGTCCTAACTTTACAGTCAAAACAGCATGTAGGAGCTCTGGTGATGTAGTGCCTAAAGCATTTGACTGCTAATCAAAAGGTTGGCGGTTCAAAACCACCAGCCACTCCTTGGAAGGAAGATTGGGCAATCTACTTCTGTAGTGATACCACCTCAGAAACCCAAGGAGGGGTCTCTGAGTCAGATCCGACTTGACGGCAGTGAGTACCAGCAGTGTATTAGAGTTCCAATCTCTCCACAACCTCACCAGTGTTTGTTGTTTTCTGTCTTATTGAAATTTACTGTTATTGCTGGGATGAGATATCTCCTTTCTGTTTCGATTTGAATCTCTAATGGCTAAAGATGGTGAGCATTTGTTCATGTGTTTGTCAGCCTCCTGATTGTCTTCTTTGGTGAAGTTTCTGTTCGTGTACTCTGCTCGTTTTTAAATTGGTTGATTATCTTTTTTGTTGTTCAGTTATTGAAGTTTTCTATAAATTTTAAAGATTAGTCCCTTGTGAGATATGTTACTGCCAAATATTTTTTCCCAATCTGTATGTTCTCTTTTTACTCTTTTGGGTAACTTTTTGATGCACATATTTTACTTTTAGGAGGTCCCAGTCATCTAGTTCATCATTGGCCATTTGTGCATTTTGACTGTTTGATAGTCTACTTATGCCATAATTAGTTTGCTCCTATTTTTTTTTTTTATGATTTTTATAGCTTTAGATTTTACATTTCAGTCTTTGATCCATCTTGAGTGGTTTTTGTATATGACGTGAAATATGGATCCTGTTTAATTTTCCTGCAAATGGATTACTTGTTTTGCCAACATCATTTGATAAAGAAACAGTCTCTTCCCTATTTAATGGATTCAGCCCTTTGTGGAAGATCATCTGTCCATAGGTGAATGGATTTACCTCTGAGTTCTCAATTTTGTTGCATTGGTCTATGTGACTATTGTAGTAGTACCAGGCTGTTTTACCTAATCTGACTCTATAGTAGCTTTTGAGATTAGGAAGTTTGAGGCCTCCTGCTTTGTGTCTTTTTCTTCATAGTGCATTGCTTATCTGTGGTCTTGTTGTTTTCTATATAAAGCTGGTAATTAGTTTTTCCATCTCTTCAAAGAATATTGATGGATCCTGAACTGGGATTGTGTTGTATACGTAGATTGTTTGGGGTAGTATTGCCATTTGAATGATGTTAAATCTTCTTACCCCTTGATCAGGGTATATACTTCCATTTATGTAGTTATCTTTTGGTTTCAAGCAGTACTGTTTTGTGGTTTTCTTTGTATGAGTCTTTGCATTTCTGGTTAGATTTATCTCTAAGGATTTTATCTTTTCTGAAGCTATTGTAAGTGGTATTGATTTCCTTATTTCCATTTCAGAGTACTCTTTGTTGGTACAGAGGAATCTGATAAACTTTTGTATATTGAGATTGTACCCTTCCACTTTGTTGAATCTTTCAATAATTACAGTTTTCTTTTCTTTTTTTTGCTATGTGTCTTAGATTTTCTATGTTTAGGATATCATCTGCAAACATGGATAGTTTTCCTTCTTCTTTACCAATGTGTATCATTTTGTTTCTCTTTCATGCCTTATTGACCTACCTAGGACTCCCAGTATAATACTGAACAGGAATGGGGACAGAAGTCATCCTTGTCTGGTGTCCATTCATGAGGGGAATGTTTTCAGTCTCTCTCCATTGAGAATAATGTTGGCCTTTGGTTTGGTGTACATGCCTTTAATTATGTTGAGGAATTTTGCTTCTATGCCTATTTTGCTGAGAGTTTTTATCAAGAATGATTGTTGGATTTTATCAAATGCTTTGTCTGCATCCATTGATATGATCATGTGCTTCTTTTCCTTTATCTTGTATACATAGTGGATTATGTTGATTGTCTAATGTTGAACCATCCTTGCATAGTTGATATGAATAATCACTTGGTCATGATGTATTATATTTTTTTATATGGTGTTGGATTCTATTTTGTTGAGCAATTTTGCCTCTGTTTTTCATGGGGGATGTTGGTCTGTTATTTTCTTTCCTAGTGTTATCTTTCCATGGCTTTGTCATCAAGGTCATGCTTGCTGTATAGATGCATTCAGGAGCATTCCGTCTTCTTCAGTTCTGAAATTGTTTTAGTAGAATTGGTATCAACTCTTCTCTGATGGATTGATAGAATTTGTCTGTGAAGGCTTCTGGGCCAGGATTTTTTTTTGTTGGGAGTTTTTTATAATCTGTTCAATCTCTTCTTTTATGGTGGTTCTGTTCAAATTTTCTATCTCAGTTTGTGTTAGTTTAGGTAGAAACTTTTCATTTCTTCTTGGTTTTTACATTTTGTGGAGTACAGTTCCTCAAAGTATTCTGTACGATCTTTTCATTTTGATTGGTTCTATAGTGATGTCACCCATTCCATTTCTTATTTGTGTTATTTGCATCTTCTCTTTTTCTCCTTAATTAAATTTGCCAGTGGTTTATCAATTTTGCTAATCTTTTTTGAAGAACCAACTTCTAGTCTTGTTAATTCTTTCTACTGTTTTTCTTTTTTACTTATTTCTGCTCAAATCTGTATAATTTCCTTTTTTCTGGAGACAGCAGGCTTTTTTTTTTTTTTCCTCACCTTTTTCTAATTGTTGGGGTTATTGTGTTTAGGTGCGGATTTTAGCTCTTTCTTCTTTTTTGATGTGTGTATTTATTGCTATAAATTGACCTCTGAGTACTGTTTTTGCTGTGTCCAAAAGTTTTGGTATGTTGTGCTTTCCTTCTCATTTGTTTTTAGGAATTGTTTAACTGGACTTTTTTACTTTTTCTGTTACCTAGTAGTTTTTAAGAAAGGTGTTACTCAGTTTCCATGTATTTGATTTTTTTTTTTAATCCTCCTGATCTTCCCATAATTGATTTATAATTTTATATCGTTTTGATCTGGGAAGATGCTCGATATTATTTTGATATTTTAAAATTTATTGAGGCTTGATTTTTGGCTTAGACATACTCTGGAGAATAATCCATGTTCACTAGAATAGAATGTGCACTGAATTTTTGTTGGCTGGAGTGTTCTGTATATGTCTGTGAGGTCGAGTTGGTTGATTGTGTTGTATAAATCTCCCATATCTTTGTTGAGTTCTTTCTGGTTGATCTTTCATTGTCTCTGTCTTGGTGGGGATTCTCTGAAGTTGAGTTCTCCTCTTGTGTTACCTTCTGTGTCTCAAAATGGTCATGTGGTTTTGGGCCCCTACTCCATTTATCCTCAGTAACTTTTTTTCCCCCAATCAGTGTTTAAATCAATTCTTTATCCTTTTATTTGATGCTTAGAGTTCCAGGATTGTCATCTGTATTTGTTTCACTTGGTTATGTTGTGTAGGATCTGAAGTGTGTCACCAGGATGCCTTTTTGTCTCCTCCCACCTAAAATAAGTATTTTGGATTTTAAATCTATTTCTTCTTAAGAAGTGAAAACACTGTAATATACTCTATTACATTTATTGGAAAATATTCCAGTGAAAGTATAATAATTTGGACAGTCTGCCATGAATCAGAAGACCTTGTTCTGGATTCTAGTTTCAATGTCTTCATTTACCAAGTATTATTTTTTAATTTAGTGAAAATATGATTTAATTCACTTAATTTTTATCAGTTTCAAAAAGGATTACAAATTCCTACTTCTCTCACAGGGATATTTATGAGAATCTACTAGAATAAGATGTGTGGGCATTTTTAGAATACCACATATTTTAACTTTTTTATTCACATTTTACATATAAAGCAAACAACAACAACAAAACAAATCACAGTTTATAGACAACTATAATAGATTTGTTTTTTACTTGAATTGTTTCAAGGTGAGTTCCATTTCTTTACTATTTGTGATTCCTATCATCTTTTTGGGAGCTCTGGTAGCATAGTGGCTAAGGCACTTGACTGCTAACCAGAAGGCTGGCGGTTCAAATCCACCAGCCACTCCTCGGAAGGAAGGTTGGGCAATCCTACTTCCGTAGTGATACTGCCTCGGAAACCCAAGGAGGGGTCGCTATGAGTCGGGGCCGACTCGACGGCAAATAACTACAACAACAACAACAACATCATCTTTTTAGTCATTGACATTTAACCTCAGCTCCCTCTATGCTTGCATAAAGAGATAAAGGACCTGCTAGTTCTATTCCTGAGCATCTGTAAATCAGAAATAGGCATGGAAAGACATGAAATGGAGGTGGGGAGTTTAAACCAGAAAGACTAAATATTTGCAGAAAAAAATAATGGAGAAATAAGAGGGAGAAAAACTAGCAGGAAAAAATGATAGTGAAGTAAAAGGTTGTGGAACCTCATGTGGACAATGAGGATAGGAGAGAAGAGAGCTACCAGGTCAAAGAGAGAAAGGGTATTTTAAATTTTATTTTGGGTTATGAATTCAATCTCATATAATGTTTTCAATAGTTACAAGTAAATGCTAGAACTATTTTTAATTACTTTGGGTTGAGGGATCATTTTTCCTTTCCATGCTGAATGGTAGCATAGTGCTTAAGGCACTTGACTGTCCAATCAGAAGTCTGGCTGTTCAAACCCACCAGCCACTCCTCAGAAGGAAGGTTGGGCAATCTATTTCCATAGTGATACCCCCTCAGAAATCCAAGGAGGGGTTGCTATGAGTCGGGTCTGACTCGATGGCACATAACAACAACAACAACATGCTGAATGGAGATGGAAGTTGTGTAGGATGTCTTCCATTTCCCCATCCAGATCTACTCTTTGCTCTTCTCAATTTTGCACTGTGCCCTGGGAAGCTGACCTTAATCTTTGACCAATGGGGAGTATTAGCAAAGGACTAGTTGGAGGAAGAAGAGTGAGGTGAAGGACTTATTCCTCATACTCGTACCTTGTAGGGAGGTCTGTGGTGCCTTTTGTCCAGGGGACAAAATTCTTGTGAGGATATTCTCTTACTCCACATTTGTGTAACCTTTCCCTCCCTTTGCATTTTCTTTTTTTGCTCAGGTGTGGTAGTGGACCCTACCCTTTATTCTGTAGCTCTATTTTTGTTTCTGGACACTCTCCCCACACTACTAGAAGCGATTCTTTTATAAATCCACTTCTCAAGTGATCCAATTTAACTCTGTTTTTTTTTTTTTTTTTTCTGCTAGAACCCTGATAGATAAAAGACCACATGATCTTTTTGTTTATATATATTTGGTTTATGTAAGTATTTTTATAGTTCGTGGAATTCTCCTAGGCCAAACACAGATGGCCAAATGGCCATATAGCTCAATCAGCTGAAATGGTCAGAACATTTATTTTTGGCCAGCTTTCATGTGTTAATGGGAACATTTATAATATTACTTCATCAAATTAGAGAACTGAAGGTATTCTTCAACATCAATAGTAGATGCTAATTTTAGGGAGAGGTAGGAAAGAGTGCAGACTTTTTTGAGCATCAGCTTTGTGTTGGTATACATTCTTAACATCTCATTATCTCATTTTATCTTTGTAAGAATCCTGTCAGACAGGTATTTTTCCCTATATTTTATAGATGATTCTCTTGAAGGTTAATCTTAAGTTGCTTGCTCAACTTCCCAAAACTGCTAAATGACAGAGGTATGATTCAAACTATTTCAACTTCAGTTCATCAAAAGTTAGTTCACCAAGCTGGCTATATCTCAGAAATGTAGAGGGAGCTCTTTTAAAAATACAGATTTCCAGGACTCCCCCATATCTGTTGAAGATTATCCAATCTTCTAGCACTTAAGGTTTTGATAGTTTTTCTGAGTTCCCAGGTGATTCTAATTTGTAGTCAGATTTGGAAAGGTGGAAGTAAAGCTTCCAGTTGGTTCTGCTCTTAAACTAAAATAAAAATTTATTTTCTAGATTTGATTTGGCCTTTCTGCTATTACATAATAGAGCTATACACCAGAAAGTAAATTATGTGACTAAGATTATTTATTGCAATTTTTTCTCTAGGCCTTTTTTTAATTTTAAATTTTATCAACAGTTAATAAATTAACAGCAATATGAATTATGTTCTGAATCACTGTACTAGAAATATTTTTTCTACCAATATTTATCATGGAAGAACAGAATGTTATTTAATATTACATGAAAATACATTGAATCTAAATTATCAATAGTGATAAAGTAAAAAATAAGCTGTTAAGTATGTTTTAATAAAATTTTGGTATTAAATGAGAATATTGGCACTTGGATAATCTCTCTACTCTTAGTGCACAATAGATACTATTACTATAGTCGTTGTCATATTTTTTAGGAACCAAAAAATCGAACTCACTGCCGTGGAGTCGGATGATTCCTCCTTGGTGACAAGGATGGTGACTCCTCCTTGGGTTTCCGAGACAGTATCACTATGGAAGCCCATCTTCCTTCTGAGGAGTGGCTTCTGTGTTTGAGCCACCAGCCTTCTGGTTAGCAGTCAAATGCCTTAGGCACTATACCACCAGAGCTCCCATATTTTTTAGGAGGGAAGAAAATTTGATATTATATAAACATTTGGCACTTGGGACTGAATCTTAGTTGTTGTTGTTGTTGTTGTTGTTATGTGCCGTCAAGTCAGCCCCGACTCATAGCGACCCCTCCTTGGGTTTCCGAGGCAGTGTCACTACGGAAGTAGGATTGCCCAACCTTCCTTCCGAGGAGTGGCTGGTGGGTTTGAACCGCCAGCCGTCTG
>NW_006922004.1:1559109-1585735 GCF_000298275.1 Orycteropus afer afer | reverse complement strand
ACCGCCAGCCGTCTGGTTAGCAGGCAAGTGTCTTAGCCACTATGCTACCAGAGCTCCCGAATCTTAATTATGTTCATCAAATCATAATACCATGTGATTTTTCTTTGAATTGCTGCTCATTGTTCCATTTGGCTATATATATCTATATATATATATATATAGATATATAACCTACGGAAGTTGATTGCCCAACCTTCCGAGGAATGGCTGGTGGATTTGAACCACCAGCCTTCTGGTTAGCATTCAAGTACCTTAGGCACTATGCCACCAGATCTCCTATCTATCTAGATAGATATATAGATAGATGTACATATACATATATATATAGTGATTTGGGTGAAAGTTAACAGAACAAATTCATCTTCCATACAACAGTTCATATACACTTTGTCTCATGACATTGCCTGTAATCTCCCACAATACAACATCTCTCCTCCCACTTCCTCCCCATAGCCACCTCTTCCTCATGTCTTTCCCTCCCATGTACTCCTGCCCCCTGAGTTGTCTCCCTGGGTATACACAACCCTTCTATTTTCCCATGATTGGTCTCTCCAAGGAGTGTATCTACCTCAGGTAAATGTTCAGCTCATATGCCTGTCTTTTTTTTTGGCATAAAGCCACAGGAGTAGGTTTAATTCCAGACCTGAAAGGCAGCTGCAGGTAATAGTCTCAGAGGTTCCACCAGGCTCTCCCAGACCAGCAAACCTGGTCCCCCCCTTTTTTTTTTATGATTTTGAATTTTATTCTACATTATTCTCCCACTTTGTCCAGGATCTCCTACATAGATCCCTCTCTGAGTGGTTGACGGTAGTAGCAGGCACTATTTAGTTCTTTTCGTCTCATAGTTGTATAGGCTGAAGCTTGCATGGTGTACCAGTCCCTTGGACTAATTGTTTCTGTGCATCTTTGGTTTTCTTCAATCTTCTTTGCTCTGGATGAGGAGAGACCCATTCTTGCACCTAGATGGCTGCTTGTAAGCTTTTAAGATCCCAGCTGCTACTTGCCAAAGTAAAATATGGAACAATATTTTTGTGTAGTATGTTATGCCAAATGAGTTTGATGTCCCCTGCGACTATGGTCCCAAGCCCACAGGTCCAACTACTTGCTCCCTCTGGGTAGCTAGCTGTGGCCAAGAAGTGACTATAACCTTGTTCCTTGTCAGCTCTACTATATACCTAGAAATTCTTACAGAACATACACATACACTTGTAGAAACATTGTCTGCCAACCCTATACATGATCATGGACACTCTGCCCTGCATAGACATACCTAATCCTTCAACCTGTCTACCCATCTATCCACCTGTAGATCAGTGTTTGCCATCACTGAGTACTTTATATGAAAATGGTTTATTGTTGTTGTCTGTACCTCCCATGTACCTCTCTATGTCTTCTTCTTCCTCAGTGTCATCATATTGATCACTCACATTTGGTATATTGTCCTTCTCTTCACCCAAATCAATATTTGTTTTTATCTATCTAACAGTGTTCTCTCCCCTTCCCTCCCACCCCTGGTAACCAACAAAGAAAATTTCCTAACCTTTCCTTGACTTTTTACAATAACAGACTAATATAACATTTGTCCTGTGATTGAGTTACTTCAGTCAGCATAATGTCTTCCAAGTTCATCTACTTTATGCTGTATTTTGCAGATTCCATATTATTCTTTAGGTTTGCATAGTATTCCATTGTATGTATGTACCATAGTTTGGTTATCCATTCTTCTGCTTATGACCACCTAGGTTGTTTCCATCTTTTGGCTATTGTAAATAGTGCTACACTGAACATAGTTGTGCATATATCTATTCTTGTCCTGGCTTTCACTTCTTTAGGATATATGCCTAGTAATAGAATGGCTAAGTCAAATGGTATTTCTAATTACAACTTTTTAAGGAATCACCATACTGCTTTTCACAGTGGTTGTTTCATTTGACAGTCCCACCTGCAGTGTATGAGAGTCCCAATCTCTCCACATCCTTGCCAGCATTTGTTATCCTCTGTCTTGTTGAACTTTGCCACTAGTGCTGGGGCAAGATGGTATCTAATTGTTGTTTTGATTTTCATGTGTTTTTTGGCCATTTGGCTATCTTTAAAATGGAGATATGTCTACCTCACTTAACCTCAAAGGAATATCTATCAAATATGCTATTTCACTCTAAATTACTGATTCCTAAATTGATATGAAATGATAAACATCAATAAAGCAGGTAAAATTATATGAAAGTTTGTCAAAAGCCACATGTCAGTGATTTCATTAAGTGTTGAAAACTAAGGCCTGCCATGTAGTAAGTTCTGAATTTATAGATTGGATCATTAGTATATGATTTAATAAAAGAGTGTATGGAGGTTTCTTAGAAGCTACCTTTATGTAAAACATCTGTCACAAAGAATCACTCTCATGAAGAATTTTAGGAAGACTATCTAAAATAAACAACTGCTCATCCTGAAGCAACCAGGTTGAGTTTCTTGGTGTTAGAGAGATACACCTGTTTTTATTTATAGCTCCTCAGAGGGTCTTATGCAGAGTGAACATGGAAAAAAGTGAAACTTTTTTGTGTCTGGTCAACTGAAAGGAAGGAGCAAGGTCATAGGTGGAAAAATAATATATAATAGGTAGAAAATAATGATTTTGAAGTCTTGATTCTGTTTTAGGCAGTAAATGCTACTGAAAAATTTTCTATGAAAAATTTAAAATATTAAACCAGCAAATATTTATTTCACTATCTACACAGTTTTTCCAAACAAAGATACTCTGAAGATCAGCATCTGCTTTATAACATTCATATCTATTTGTCCAGTGGAATTTACTCTGGTCTCAGACACATCCAATGCTGAATGAATGCAAGAGCTGACTGCTTCTAGGGATAATCATGTAACCAAACACCAGGGAACTGAAATGGACATCATCTCTGTATGACTCTTGATACTGCCAGGTAATGAAGCCATTCATTTTGTCCGTGAATCATTTTGGAAGATCACATCAAAGAGGCAAGGGGAAAAACACTCTACATATCCCTAACTTGACAAAGCCTGTTTGTTAAGTTTTATTTTTCAGGACTTCTTTATTTGAAATTTAATGGGAAAAATAATTTTAATCTTTAAAGTATTATGAAAATCTTTGAAAACAGATGAAGGGTAATTTGAATTCTAGGGATGTGCTTTCCAATTTCTTTCTCTGTGAGATATTTATAGAAAATATTGGACATTCAAAGCTGATAGCTACTCTTTTTAGGAAGAAACCATTTAGTTATTATTTTTGAGGCCTGCTGTCATCTCCCTAGTTTGGGAGAAGGAGGGTAGTGTTATAGGTTATTTTGGAATATGGAAGACATACGCTGATGAGCTATAATTACATAGTGACATCTTGGGAACTGCTATCTGGATGCTGTTTCCAAATGATTTATTATTCTTTAAAGATGGCACATTCACATGTTTTCCATTTACTTTCATTTTTTCCCTATTTCTTTTTAACTAGGAGCACTACTATTAGTCTATTTCCAAGATTTTTCTCTAATCATGCAGCCAATCCAAATTAAAACTTGTGTTATCAGCTGCAAAGCTAATTGTAAATTTCCTTAATTTTTTTTTAAGCTCTCTAGTTTTCTATGGTTAAGACAGTTAGAATGACTCTTACTAGGAAAATTTTACTCTTCACAGAAATTTGCTGTCATTTTTTTCCCCAGATATGAAATTAATTTTATTTGTAAATACTATCTAAGCTATTCATTTAAAAAAATGTTTCTGAGTGTCTCCTTTGAACACATGGAGCCCTGGTAATACAGTGGTTAAAGACTTGGCTGCTAACCGAAAGGCTGGCATTTGAATCCACCAGGCACCTTGAGGAAGAAACATGTGGCGGTCTGTTTCTGTAAAGATAACAATCTTGGAAACCTCATGGGTCAGATCTACTCTGTCCTGTAGTGTCACTATCACTCGGAATCAACTTGATGGCACAAAACAACAACAACAACTTTTGAACACAGTTTGTGGCCTGAAAGAACTGATCATTTGTTTCAGGAGACAGATAAAGAGGCAGTTACAATATGAAGCACTATGTGAGCACCGAAGTGCTTTCTTGAAGAGTTAGGAAAGGCTTCCTGGAGGAAGGAACTTCAGTACTTAAGGTGTGATGGAAAATAGACATTATTGAGAGAAAAGATAGGTTAAGGAAGAAAACTTTAGCAGAAGAAACAACATGGTTAAAAGCAAAGAAGTGACAGAGAATAGACTGAATTGGAGTTATTGCAAATTTTGGGTAGGTTGAAGTTACAAATGTCCAAACCAGACCATTCTCTGAATGATTTATAATATGGTCATTTATAGTCCTCTCAATTCTCTTGTCCATTTTCCTTCTTAGCATCTTTTATTGCAGGAAACTAAAGTAGTCAGTGTGATTATAGAGATTGTATCTTTATTTGTCCTATTAGTATGTTGTGGTAAAAAGCAAAAGAGAAGCAGTTAAAGGTTTGCAAAGGGAACCAAAGCATAGTAGAATTGCTGATACTCTCTCTGGAGCTATCACTAAAGCTCAGTACAGCATGTCTCAGGAGAACCCAGAAAACTGGCATGTGGCCATAACAGTGCCTGTAATGTATCACTTTGCTATAATTTGCTCAGTCTTCATTTGACACTGAAATAAACTTGCTGTTTTCCAGAAAGTGTGTTTGGGTTAATCAATGGATCAATGGTGACCTGGTTTATTTTTGGTAGCTTTTACTTGAGAAATAAATAACTGAGGATTTCAGAGGCTACAACTGGTATTTTAAGATTTTCATAATGAATTATTTTTTACTTTGAAGTCTTTGTTGATACCATGTGTTTTCAGAAATGAAAGGCAAGCTAAAATCAAGGAAAACAATTTTTTTAAAAAAAGTAATATGGCTTTTTAATACAATTATGTGGGATGTATATGTCCCAATGAACTGATGATAGAATGGTGGGGTGTGGCCTATTTCTTCAGATTCACACAGTTATACAGGTTCCTGCCAGGCAGTAGCACATATTACAAGTGAGATAGGAGCTTCCCAAGAAACCTGAGTGGCTGAAAATATTGATGGTGATACTTGTCCCATAGGTCATTAAAAGTTTAAAGAACATTTGCCTAAAATAATTCCTCTCCTTTCCTCCTATCCCCTCCTCTCTTTTTCCTTCCCCTGCACTCCTTCTTCCTTTTCCTCCTTCCTCATCCTTTTCTTTCTTCTTTCTCTCCATTCTCTTCACCTCCACTAAAGATCAAGGTAGTATCTAGTGATGTTCTCACTATTAACCAATTTGAAATCATAGACTTCTGAAAAGGAGTCCCCAGAGAGCAATCCTTGTAGAGAAAGTAAGCAATAGCTCTCTCTGCCTTGTGTGGTCTGTGAAGGCAGCAGTTACCTTTATGTACCTGAGTTGAGTGTGGCATGAGGAAAGGAAGGAGCAGATAGGGCAAGCAGAATCCATGGCTGTTCAGCTTCCAGATCCCACTCTGGTAAGGATGTAAGAAGAAATGTACAAGTCTTCTTGTACATGTGCTGAGGTTGCTGCTGTATTCTTAACCATAGGCATAGCTGGATGAGGAATTAGGCAGGGGAGGGACATCGGTTAACTTAGCTGGAAAAGTTGGTTGGGAGGAAGAAAAGAAACAAGAGGAAGACTGAAAGTGATTTCCCTGGAAACCCAGCAGAATGGTAGCCTTGTCAAAATTCTTTTATTTCTTGCATGAAGCTCTACCCTTAGCTCTTGTCCCAGATTGAAATGCAGATGGAAAAATATATATTGTCAGAAGATGGATAGATAATCGAAAACTCCATTGTGGATGCCTATTTAAAAGAAAAAAAAAGATATTAAAATTATTGGTAAACTATTTGAAGGATCTAGTTCCAGAGTGCCTTTGAAAATGTCATTCTGAAGGCCTAGGTGTCATGAATTTGGTCTTCTAATAGAAGTTTCTGAGATAGAGGAAATGCTCTCTTTTCTTCATCTAATTGCCACCCAGAAGCAGAATTTCTTGATGAGATAATTACTTACTCATATTTTATCCAGCATATTACATTGCTTTTTAATCTTGCCTCATTTACAACCAAAGATAACTCTTCTTCCATCACAGGACTTTTCTGACTATATCTCTGCCTGTGGGTTACTTAGACAACTGACTACATAATAGTCTGTTTTCTTTCATGTTTTATAATTCTAATTTATTTCCTTATGTACAAGTCCCCTAAATCCCTGATATATTTCCCTTCTCTTTATTGTGAAATTTAAAAAAAAATTAATTTAGGGTAGCTCAGTCATTTTATTTAATAGTGACACATGATTGGACATGTTTTTTGCTTTTCCTCCTGATTTTCCACTCAATCTCTTTCAAGCTCAAATTTTGCTCGTATTTATTAGAGTAAATGGCCAAAGAAGTTTTTAATGATAGGAGAATTACTTGCTATTTCAGGAAAGCAGGGATGAAAGAAAAAAATTCTGAAGTAACTTATACTGTATTTCTGATTGATAAGGACTAAATAATTCAGTTTTACTTGATAAAAACAGAGCTCCAAGAACAATGTCTAGAACAGAAAGAGGCTTAGCATTTGAACTCTTGTCCAAAGCAAGAGTCATTTTGGTAAACTGAAATATAACTATCTCAGATGATCATTGTTTTAGAGCTTTAATTGTTAATGATCTATTAATAATTGAAAAATAAAACAAGTCAGAAAGAAGAGTCAGTAACACACAATCTCTACTGCATTTTGTCTATGTCTTTAGCTACACCTGTTGTTCTCAAGTGGAGGTTATTTTCCGCTCATAAGGAATTTGGTAATATTAGAGAGTTTTGGTTGTCTCAGTTTGGCAGTGGGTGCTACTGGCATCTAGTAGGCAGAGGCCAGATATGTGTTAAACACCCTACAATGCACAGGACAGCCCCTAAAAAAACAAGGAGTTGTCCAGTCAAAAAATGGACAACAAAAAATATTAATACTACTGATGGTGAGAAATCTTAAGCTATATCCATAGTTATGGCCAGATGTTACTTGTCCTTACCAATGAGTTCAAAACTGAAGTCTTCTGGAGACTTGATACCTTTAGAATTCTGTTGTGAGTCCAAATAGTCCCCATAATGGAAATTATCTGGAAGATAAAGTGGTTCCCAGTCCCTCCTGGAAGCTCCTATAAACCCAGTTCTGGGGAGTCCTAGAATCCTGGTTCAGCTTCTCCAGGGTCACCTTGAAACTAATTTTCAGCCATCACGTCAGGCCTGATCTAGAGCTTCAGCAGAATCCCCAGACTGACTGCCTTCCTCTTATATTTCAGGGTAGTTCTAAACTCTCCTGGCACCCTACACCATGGGTTTGTGCCATGGACAATCACCATTTGATTAACTAATGAAAATGTCAACTAGGTTAATTTTATGAAGACAGATACCCATGATCTATTTTAGCAGTTTTGGGATTGTTTGAGTCATTAGTTTAATTAGCATTTTCCCCAAATGGTACAGGAATTTGCCATTACCAACATGGCCAACCTTGCACCCTAATACTAGAGGTGGAAACTTTCGCTGCTCTGTGGAGTTTTAACATGACCTATGTTTTATGGTTTATCTTTTCCTGATGTACATTTTGTCAAAACAGCATAAACTCTCAAAAAACTCACTGCTGTTGAGTTGGATCCGACTCATAGAGATCCCTCCTTGGGTTTCTGAGGCAGTATCACTACAGAAGTAGATTGTTCAACCTTCCTTCCGAGAAATGGCTGGTGGGTTTAAACCACCAGCCTTCTGGTTCACAGTCAAATGCTTTAGGCACTATGCCACCAGAGCTCCCAGAATATTGCCCTAAGAAGCAGTTATTACTATCTTTATGCTCATTTCATTAATGAAGGAACAGAGTATCAGTAAAATTATACAGCAGTTAAATGGAAAAAATCAAAATCGAAATACTATCCACCAGTAGCAAATTTCCTATTATAGCACAGCTATACCTTACCATGGTAATCTCAGCCATTTGGGGAAAATGCTAATTAAACTATTGGCTCTTAGCATGTGTCCTGCTTTATCTCTTCTCAATGCAACTTACATTTGGCAAATGGTTCATTGTTTCTATTTGGTTAAAAAAGGTCCATGATGCCTCATGTGTCTCTCTTCTTTCCTAACATGGTCCAAATAGATTGAATTAGTCTCATGAGATATTCAGGTACCTGGAGTAAGTAATACATTATGAATAGGCTGGTATAGAATTAATTAATTTTATCTATTTGTAGGTCATAGCCTGTGTAGGCTCAGAAGCAGAAGAAAAATGAAAGTTATGTGTTTTTTTTTTTAATTAGTTTTGTAAGAGGGTAAATTTAATTTAAAATTTATCAGTGATTTTAGATAATGGTGCACTTTTGCCAGTAAAGGCAATATTGTTTGGTATTTGATAAGGCTTGTTAGAAGGATAGATTTGGCAACATCATGCAGGAAGAGAAGTCTAAAAAGAATCATATAAAGGAGGAGGAATCTAATATCTATGAAACACCAGTGCTAGTAGGATTGCCACCACTTTACTGGGTGTCTCTGCTACCCGTCTACATTGTGCCCCTGAGTGAATCTGAAAAGGCATACCCTTAGTAGCAGAGCTTAACCAGAGAGGAGGAAAAAAAAAAACAACCCAGAAAGCTTAGAACTTGCCATTTGGAGTGTGCACTGGATGTTAGATCCACTCATGCACTGGTCTTAGTCCTTTATATAGTATACAAACTGTTCACGGTATACTGTTATGACCTGGAGACTAAAGAAATACCATTTTTCCATGATATTCCATTTCCTCACATTTAAAAAGATTAGAATCTGGAAACAAGTAAAAGCAAAATCCATCAAGCCATCACAAAAGGTTCTTGGATACCCAGAATTAGATAACCAGCTTTCACACAGCCTGGACTCTTAAGTGATGCCAATGTCCCAAGGCCCTCACTCAGAGCCTGCTGCTTGGAGTAACAGCTGATAGATTAATTGCAAGACAGGAAACAAAAGAAAGCTAAAAACAGACACCTGGATGATAAAAATCCAGCAGCTCAGAGATAACCTTGTGCCTCTATTTCTTATAGCCCCTAGGGCAAAAATATTGTAGCAATAAGTAATGATTGTATGTTACATTTAAGGTTTGTAATGACAGCCTCAGGTAATAAAACTGCTGAATTATGTTCAGAGGTTTTGTTTTTAATGGTTAATATTTTTTATAAGTGTGGACATTTATAGGAGTAAGTTCCAGATACTTCCAAGATAGGGAATTCACTTACGTAAGATGTTTAATTTCTTGATGAAGTTTGCTAAACAAAAAGTTGCAGAATAAAGTATTATAACTATGATTTTGTTATAAAATTTATAAATAAAGGAATTATTTCATAGCTCTTTTTTTTTTTAAGAATGAACCATTAAATAATTAAGAATTCGAAAAATAATTTGGCGATTGTTGTAATTTGGCGATACAGATGTAATAATGTGTAAATATCTGGAAAAATGGTTTTGAAACTGTTCAATGAAGTAGTATATCTTTAGGATGTTAATCAGAGTTCTCTGAGAAAAATAAACAATATTCCTTGATTAAATTAATTTGGGAAATACTAGAATTAACAGAGTAAATAAACAAGCTTTGTTATTGCAGGACTTCTCAGGGCTTTGCATATGTTCATACGCATTGTGGTACCCCAAGAGAGGAATATAATACGAAATGTCTGCCAAACTTCTGTACCCGGATAATTATGCTCAACTTCAATTTGCCTACCCTGTCCTTTTACATATTTGCTGGGGGTGATCTACTCCTATGCAGAGTGGAGTCTTGGACAAGGCTATGATATTTGATCACTCTGAAATGATAAATTTTCTTGCAGTAAAAACAGCATTAATTACTTATCAGAGCCCTGGTGGCACAATGGTTAAGCACTAGGTCGTTAGCTAAAAGGTGAGTGGTTCAAACCTACCAACCACTCCATAAGAGAAAAATGTGGCAGTCTGTTGCTGGAAAGATTACAACCTTGGAAACCCTATGGGTCAGCTCTATAGGTTCGTTATGAGTCAAAATTGACTCCAGAGCGCAAAACAATTACAAAACAATATATACAATATGCTGCACAACTTTTAAAATTCCAAGCAAGTATGGTTCAGTACTAAATCTTGGACTTTCCTCCAGGTCAGAGGTGCTTCAGATTGGAACCTTGTGCCCTCCGGAAAAAAGGTGGTGTGCTTCTGCACTCTCCTTGCTCACTTCCTCACTTGCTGGTGGCTGCCATTAAACTCCCTGATAGGATGGTAGTGTAGGTAAGATAGGTAAGACTGTTTTAGCTAGCACTGTTGCTTTTCTCTCATCTTGGTGAGCGTTAAAGCTTATTCCTTTCTCATAATGATATTTTCCTGGGGTCTTCTCATTCATTTCCATTGAGAAGGGGCACTTGCTTCTCTTAACCTGGAGGTTGTCTCCTCCTAAATCTTGGACCAGATGACTGCTTGCCTCCTGATCATCTAATGTTTTGGTGTTTGGACTCTGCCTGCTCCTTTGCTTTCTATGGGGCAAGCCATTAGATCCAAATGGTTCTTATTAATGCTTTTTTCTTCCCATTCATTTTTCTTTCTACCATTACTACCTTTCTTGTTCAATCATTTTATCATAACAGAATCATCTCCAAATTTTTCTCTGCCTCCAGTTTTTCTTTCTGCTTACAAAATGTTTTTCATGTTTCACTTGAAGTTATCTGAAAACACAGCTTTGGTTCTATTAGTTCCTAGTTCAAATAGCTCCCAATTTCCTGATAAAGTAAGTCCAAATTTTGCCTAGAAGCCAAAGCATTTGGTAAACTGGTCCCCACCTGCCATCCGTACTCTGTGCTTCACTCTTCCTTTATACAAAAACTATTTTTGAGCCATGCTGGCTTTGATTGTTTTATACTAAACATATTCATTTTCTACTTCTCTCCACTTTATTTGAATTTTGATTGTCTCGAAAAAGGTATATAAGCTCTCAACTTCTGTATTATGTGTGTCTGCATTATATTTCCTCACTTTACTTTAGTTGCTAAAGAAGTACAGATTGATAAATTGTAAGTCTAAAAGACAAGGGTAGTGTTTTGTATTTCTTTATATATCTTATTGTGCTAAATATAGTGCCCTGCAAACAGACAATATACTCCTTAATGTTGATTGATTGAAACAAAGTAGAACCTGTTCCTTGTCTAACATACCTGTATTAACCTTTCCTTCTATTTCCCAGAGAAAAATTCTAATTTGTTTGTGTTTTTCCACACTTAAACTTGCTTTGACCTCTCTGTTAATCCCAACTCCGTTTCTTTTAAGTACCTTCGTGTGGATGTGTGTGTGTGTCTGTGTGCCTGATTTTTAATGAAATGAAAGTCATGATTACCACCACAATATTTGCTCTCATGGACATAAATTGAGTGTCTTCCATTATACTTTTCAACTTACTCATCATGTACTAGTGATTTTTAAAAGGTGGCCTAGGTCTTGACTGCTAACCAGAAGGCTGGCAGTTCAAACCCACCAGCCACTCCTCAGAAGGAAATGGGGCAATCTACTTCCGTAGTGATACTGCCTTGGAAACCCAAGGAGGGGTCGCTATGAGTCAGGTCTGACTTGATGGCACATAACAACAACAACAACAGGTATACCCATGTAGCATTGTTAGCTTTCCTTTGTTAGTTCAGCATTTGAGCGTTAATAGATAATTTGAAAATCTTAACATTATGATCATCCTACCAGAGAGAGTAACAACCTTGACTTTTATGGTCAATTGTTACACCAGATCTCATATTTAATATGGTCAGTTTTAACATTTTTTGAGAGAACATGTAGAGAGAGCAACAGATTAAAAACTGAGGAGAGATGAATTGCAAGAGCAAATCTTGTTGAAGGCTGCTAGTAACTTGGTCAAGTAATTTGACTTCCCTGTATTTCACTTCCTTTCTGAAAAAAAGGAAATAATAATATCTACCTACTACCCAATCTGTTTTAAAAAGTAAAGAATCAAACAAAATATTCATAATGTTTTCTGTAGTATGTTCCCTTGTAGTTCATTTCCCACCCCCCAGAGGTAATAGAAAAAATGGAGGCATAGTGTTTTTAATTAATTTTAAGCTGTAATACTTTTAAGTCAGATGCAATAAATCTGTCCTCCACATGGATTTGTTCCTGAATATTGAACATAAATCAAAATTTGAGATAACAAGTAACATTTTTAATTCATATCTTGTTTTAAGGGAATAATTTTAGCTCCTAACACATGCAATTGTACATATTAAATGACAAGATGCTGCCAACTGTTTATTTAGTCCAGTGGATAGTGTATTTTATAAATGTTAGACATTATGATAATATTATAAAAATTATTTTTCATGAGGGCCTTATTAAAAGTAAAAACCTAGAAAAAATATATCAAAATATTAATGGTAGTTGACATAGATATTATTGGTAATTTTTAATTTACTTCCAAGATGTTATTACTCCATTCCTTTATTTAGTAACTTTTCTATTGAATGCCTGGCCTGGGCCAGGGCCTGTGCAAAGCCCTAAATCCTTCTAATATAGATATAACCAACATAGTATCTTCCTTGGTGAAGCTTAGTCTACCTTTTTGTATACAAATCACTTTAAATAAAGTTTCAGTAACTATTCTCTAACCTTTTTTAACTAACGGATTCTCTTCATTCACTATTATAAGATTGGCAAAATGTACCTGCATTATTATTCTGCATCTGAATCTGTACAATAACCTTTCAAGAGATGTGATTTGAGTAATATTATGTCCATTTTTTAGATATGATTATATAACTCTTTCACACTCATGCAGGCATAGGCAGCATTTGGAATCATTTAAACAGCTGATTTGTCTACCGGTTTGACTTTTTGAAGAAAAGATGAAATAAATATATTCTGTGTCATTCCCTAAGTGGTACCCAACTGGTTTTCTTTTCTTTACAGTTGACATTGCCTGGAGATAGTTGGTAGTTAACACATTTTATGTATTAAGCACAAATTGGTGGTTTTTCTGTTAAGTTTCTTGAAGGGCTATCATTGTGAAGTTATTTTCTTCCCTGGTTGAGGCATTTTAAATCATGTTTTTCCTTCATGCATATATGTGTGCGTGTGCGTGTGCATGTGTGTGTGTGTGTGTGTTCAGAGAAACATTGTATTTCTCAGAAAAGCATTCTAGGATATTCACAATAATGGATTAGTTTGCATGCCTTCTGTCTGAGGGTGGAGCATGTTCTCCTTCACTGTACCAATGAGGCACATTTCATTGTTATTTTCAACACTTAAACTCAAGATCCTTTATTTGAGAAGAAGGTATATTTTCCCACAAAACCAAATGAATTATCAAATGCTACACTAATTTGCTCATAATTAAAAGATTCAGCTTTTTGCATGTAAAAACATGGAATAACTAAAGGACTTAGGGTAATTTATATATAGATTCACCCAATGTTCCACAAACAGCTCTCTATCTATTATTTCTGCAAAAGATTTCAAAAGTCTTTAATTTGATAAAGACTATCCACATTACATTTATTTATTGTCATTTCAAATGCTGTATTTTTAGCTCACACAATTGTGTGTGTAATTTTGCTAAAGAATAGAGTCGTAGGAAACCAATGCATCCCTATTTCTATGCATCCAGGATGAGGTTTTCATCGCAGACCCAATGTGCAAGTTACACTTTTCAACAACAAAAAGGAACTCAAGACCAATAGAAACCAAAATGTGGGAGAATTCAGGCTGAGAGCAAAGCCACTGCATTTGACAACTTCCAAGAAAACCCAGTTCTACAACTTAGTAAACACCAGTTTAGATTATACAGAACATGCAAACCTCCTTGAGAATACTCTTCTTAAACACTTAGAATTTAGGACAAGCTTTGAAGTGATTGCAGATAAAGAATTGGCATTTTCTAAGTATAGGAACTAGGGACTTTTACAGGGAAGGAAGCCTATCAGTGCAGAACAGTAAGGGACATGAATATTGAGATACTAGGGAGCTTCAGAGGAGTCTAGGCAACCCCAAAAGAGAAACCTGGATGGGATTTGAATTGAAAGCGTTTTTCCTCAGCATCGTTGCCAAAAGATTCTCCCTAGTGCTTTAGTGAAAAGGGCTGTTTTTTTATAACTGTTTGATACAAATATGTTTGTTAATTTAAATGCTACTGCTGCTAGCTACATTCTTGCTGATGGCGCACTATTTGCCCGTCACCATGCTAACTAAGCACTTACTACAATGTGTGCTATATTGTACTATCCACATTACATTATAACTCAGAAATTAAGTAACTGCCCAAAGTCATACAACTTGTGCTTATGAGATCTTGAATTTGAACCAGGTTATGCCTCACTCTTTTCATTTTATCATGGTTTTTACAACACCCTCAAATTATTTGATAGCAATAACTTACAAAAGATCCTTTTCCTACATAATACTTCTCGCTAAAGAATTCAATTAATTGTTGTTATAAATGAATGTCAGACCTAGATATTTATTTATCACCAATAATTTATTGCCTTTAAGAGTCCGAGGGCTAGAAAGGCATGCCAGAAAAATATCTTCTCTCATAGACTATTGCATTAAACAGGCATTTTTTAAGCATGTTTTCACTTACATTTAACTTTACCCAAAGGTGGAGGGTATAAAGAGTTTCAGAAATCTATATGATATGTAAATGTAATACAGGCTTATCTTGGAGAAATGCCAAAGAAAAGAATAGGCAAAGTAAGTGACCAAATACATGGAACAACTTTGAAGGATTCTTACATGATCTGTAGTCCCTCATCCCAACCCAATAATAGAATGATAGTTTGTGGTTATGAAGCTAGATCATCTATTTTGGACTTCTCAAATATTCAAATGAAGTTACTATTAGAAAGCTAGCATTCTCAGAGCACAATTTGGTTGAAGAAATTGGTTTCTTTTGCATTTGTTAAGATAAAGGCTAAGATCTTATGACAAAGAGACCCCAGATGATAGTCACTTAAGTATGATATAATTTTATTTAGTCCAACCAATCTAAGGAGCTCTGATGGCACAATGGTTAAGCACTTGACTACTATCCAAAAGGTTAGCAGTTCAAACCCACCAGCTGCTCTGAAAGAAAGGAAGAAAAGATCTGGTGATCTGCTTCCATAAAAATTATAACCTAGGAAACCCTATGGGGCAGTTTTCCTCTGCCCTATAGGGTTGCTATGGGGAGCTCTGGTAGCATAGTGCCTAAAGCACTTGACTGCTAACTAGAAGGCTAGCAGTTCAAACCCACCAGCCACTCCTTGGAAGGAAGATGGGGCAATCTACTTCCATAGTGATACTGCCTTGGAAACCCACAGAGGGGTTGCTATGAGTCGGGTCCAACTCGACGGCACATAACAACAACAACAACATAGGGTTGCTATGAGTTTGAATTGATGACAGCACACCACGCCAACCAACCAATTTAGTCAGAAAGGGTATCTCTGCTTTATAAGGTCATGTAAAACCTAGGTTCTTTCTACCTTGTAGCTCTGCTATCCTTAGGGCTTTGTCCTCATTTTTATAGTTATATTTAGGCCACTGTGATATCCCTGTTCCAGCTTCTAGGAAATGGGGGAAAAAAGAATGGAGGAGTACATGCCCATGTTTTATGACCAAGATGTGGAAGTGGCATACATTAATTCTACTCACTTCCACTTACAAGAACTTGATTACATAGTCATGTCTAACAGCAAAGGAGGTTGGGAAATAATAATCTGCAGTAATGCAGTGCCTAAGGCATTTGACTGCTAACCAGAAGTTTGGCAGTTAAAACCCACTAGCCACTCCCTGGAAGGAAGTCTGGGCAATCTGCTTGCAGAAAGATTTGCCACCTTGGAAACCCATGGGGATCACTATGAGTCAGAATCAACTGGATGCCAGTGGGTTTGGTTTTGGTGAGGTTTTTTTATGTTGTTTTGTTTTGTTTTAGTCGTTCATCTATGGAAAGAGAGGAGAACTGACTGTAAGGGAAAGCTAACAGTTTGCCACACATTGGATGGAGTAACACTTTAAAAAGATAGGGTTGATGGAACAAATGGATTTCCAAGGAAAATGCTGGAAAAAGGATAATGGCTAATATGAAACAAGGACATGCCAGGGAACACGCTCCCACATCACTTCATGGTATTGCCATATTTCAGTGCTTCCTGCTTGTTGGGTTCTTTTTGTCATTATTACAAATTTAAGTGCAATTTAAACGTGAGGTTTTCCCTATTGTCTCAGAAATACTAGAGGAAAAGGAGGTAGGAGTGGACTGGCTAGGAACTGTATAAGCTAATGACTTATTTACACGATTCACAAAGATCTTTACATGCATTTTATTTTATTCTATCCTCCCAAATTTGATTATTTTGATTATGCTCATTTTAAAAATACTTCATACTTGAAATTTAGACCAATGAGTAGAGGGAACAGGAATTTAGGTTTCCATAATCAAAACCTACTGAGCCTTTCATTACTACACTTTGGTGTCCTTGGGCCTGAAGAAAGCATTTAGTTTATTTTCCATTTTCAGATTGCCAGGAACAAAGATTCTTTAAATCTTAAGTACAAAGCAAGCAAAACTTGCATGGCTTGTAGAAAATTATTTACCAACTAAAAATAAGATTTCCTGGCAGGAGTTATTTGCTGGATCAGAGCTTTCGAGCTTCTCCCTGGCAAAATCTTGTCTCCAGTGGTTTGTCGATTCTCATTGTACTCTAAACAAACACTTTCTCTCTTCATTAAGTGGATTTCTGTAAGTAATGGGAGGACAGGTTGGCTGCTACTCATGGAAAGGGTGTTTAATGATGGCAAAAATAGACTATCTCAATGTCTGAGTTATTGAGTTCAAATTAGTGAAGCAGGTGGACAGATCCTATTTTCTCTATAGCATAACTCCAGGGGATTCTGAACTGTCTTTGTTCGTTGTCCCAGTTACTTTTGAATGATACTCAACAACAAAAAAAATATGCATCTTTTAACTTTTTAGTTGTTTCTTCTAAAGAGTTCTTTCATGGTGGGGAAAGAACAGAAATTCAGTGTTTGGATGCATGGATTGTATAGGACAATTGTAGGACAACTCTGGGAAAGTGAAGGTATTAAGTGACCCCTAAGAGTTGGGCATTCCTACTTCCGTAGTGATACTGCCTCGGAAACCCAAGGAGGGGTCGCTATGAGTCGGGGCCGACTGGACGGCACATAACAACAACAACAATAATTTCTACTAGGGAAAGATTGGGCAATCTACTTATATAGAATACCGACTCATAGTGACCCCTCCTTGGGTTTCCCAGGTGGTATCAGTATGGAAGTAGATTGCCCAACTTTCAGGCTACGGAATTTGAAATTATTCTTTTTTAATTTTTTTTTTTTTTGCAGAGTGATACACACATGCGTGTAGTTTGTTTTTCCTATGTAGAAGAAAAAGAAGGCATTAGTCTGCCTGTGAAAAATGTCTTCCAGTCAGAATGCACAAGGGCATTCTTTTCCTATAACCTCAAAAACACTGGCTATTTTCAAGCTAGTGGAACTTGAATTCTTTTAATTTACATTTTCCTGATTATTTTCCAGGTTGGGCATTTTTACTCTTGTTTCATGAGTATTTACATTGCTCTTTTTCTGACACTTATTTCTGTGGAAACTTCATCTCTTTTTATATCGGGCTGCTTCTCTTTCACTTAATGGTTTGTCAAAGTGCTTTTCATTTTATGGACCTCAATCATTTCACTAGTATATATATTCTGGTATATTCTCCAATGAAAGGGTAAACATTATTCTCTTATATAATTTCTTTGAATTTTATTTTTTCCATGACTTCAGAATTTCAGTCTTTCTGGAATTTGCATGTACTATCCTATATTGGGGAGTTATTGTCCCTGTCCATCTGCTTTTTTTCATAGCCGCTTTCCCTAGTAACACTTACCAAGTGGGCTGTAAGTAGAGAGATCTGTAATTATGGTTATTGAACTGAAAAGCTGTGTGCCTTCCATGATGCTATTTTGTGAAAGAAGGAAAACTAGGAGCCAGATGTAGTGGGAAGCACAGACAGTTGTTCTATTATTTCTAAAAGATGTAAATAGGATCTCTCAAATTTGCTGAAAAAAGATTTATTTCAGTCATACAATATTGCAGCAAGGTAGGAATGGAAAATGTACTTTCAAAGTTATGCCAAATCCTTATCATATAATTTGTGAACTGCAGAAAGCATTATTTTACAGAGCAGAGAGTAGCAGGGAAACAGAACAAAAGCATTTGCTTTATATTCTGTCTTGAATTGTGGAGGTATTTTATCTGTAGCCTTTGAGCTGCTCTTCATAATCTTTCTGAAGGTTTTTTATATTATCTGTAAGGAAGATTTTCTCCCTGTGATGCTGATTAAAAATATAAAAATAAAAGAGAAATGCAGGCGCATGCACAGGGACAGCAGAGGGACAGTGTGTCTGTTATTATATCCTTCAGATAACCAGTTCTTCGAATTGGTAAAGACATTGTGTTAAAAATGTTCATTGTAAAATAGCACTTTTTTTTTTTTTAAAGAAAGAGTCTTTTCCTAATTAGAATAAAATGCTACTATATCCTTTGTGTTTACTCTGTGAAATTATATCCTACATTTTTCAAATCTAATGACACTGTTTTGGATGGCATTCCTCTATTGTTAAAAGGTGTAGTTTTTAAACTTTGTGTTGGAGGGGAAGAGTTTTTTTTTTTAATACTTTTTACTCAGATTAAGTTCTTTGAACTCAGATACTCTTTTAACTCTTTTTTAGTAAAAAAGTTAGGAGGATGGGAGTAAAGAAAGTAAATACTAAGTTATAAAACCCAGTAACACTGTCCACATTTTCTTGGTCATGAGTGGTTCCATTTGTTTGGAGTTGTTCTAGAAGTCAAAGGAAACCCTTTTGGTTAAAGATTTTATTTCATTATCTCCATATACTTTTTTTCAGCTTGCAGGTGATCACTGTGTTAGTCAGATGTACAGCTAATGGTATAAATATGTATATTCACTTTAGCAGTTTAGCCAACCTTGTTTCAATCCCAAAGCAGAAATTGGGTGTAGTGTTCCCTAAACTTTGCTACTGTATGTAGTTCTCAGAAAAGCATAATCAGCGTGACCTAGGAGCTTATTAGAAATGCCCCATTCCACATCTAGTGAATTACCTTCTGTAGTTTTTAAAAGAGGTTAATGTTTGAGAAGCACTGTACTACAGCAAGGAACTCTGTTTGCACAGTGGTTAAGCACTTGGCTAACTAAAAGGTTGGTGGTTTTAATCTGCCAGGTATGCCACACAGAAAGATGTGGCAGTCTACTCCCATAAAGATTACAGCCTTGGCAACTTTATGAGACCGTGAGTCAGAATTGACTCAATTGCAATGGGTGGTGGTGGTTCTGCAACACCAGTAGAGCAAACTTGACTTGCATCTTCACTTCTGTATCTTCAGCTTATCTGATAAATAGTACATCAGATATGCATTTAGGAAAAAGAAGAAAGTTCTTGGCTAGATTAGGGAAGAAATGAAAAACTTCTACAGAAACTAGGTAATGGAAATGTATTCAGTGGAATTATTCATTTAAGTCTTTTAGTCTAGCAGACCTGGGCTCGAATCCTGATTTTGCCTTTTACTAGGTTTATTATCAGCAAGGTGTTTAAATTTCTATACCTCAGCTGAAATTAGGTGTTCTGACTCTGTGTTTCATATTATTCTGACTCTTCTATGTTTTCTATTACATTAAGCTTATAAACAACATAGTTCATGGATGTACAGAATTATAATCAATTTGGCTAGACTTTTTAATAATGTACATTTTTTTTAATATACTTACAGTCTTTTCTGAGGGCAGAGACACAGACATATGAATGAGCTAAAATCAAGGGAAAAGTAGAGGAAATCTGTGTAAAAGCACTATTAGGTTATTTTATTAGCTAAATTACGTTAATAAGTCTCCAACTAAATATCTTCTTAATTTTCACTTAAAAATGAATCACTGCTTCTGGCTGTCAGTGGTGAATCTCTCATGTATATTTTTAACTTGACTTATTGGCTATAACAAGAAGGGGTCACTTCTGATGATTGGTGCTCTTACCTACTGACAAATATTAAATATCTGTCTATATTACTTTGAACTATGTCTGTAAGTAAAGCTTCGGTAATAGAATGATGTTTTTAACGCATTCTGCTGCTAACCAAAAGGTCAGCATTTTGAATCCAACAGCTGCTGTGTGGGAGAGAGATGTGGCAACCTGCTTCCATAAAAATTTACAACCTTGGAAACCCTGTAGGGTAGTTCTACTCTCTTATTGGGTCTCTATGAGTTAGAATGAACTCAATGGCAATGGTAGGTTTTGGTTTATGTCCATAAGTGTATTTTAAAGAAAGGCAAAGGGAAGGTCAGCTTCTCTCTGAAATATTATCTGATTGGAAGATGAGATATGCAACTTTTAGTTATAAAATTTTGCATCAAACATTTTAATGATGTATGAATCTTCTGTAATATAAAATAACATCCCAGAAAAAAAGTATCACTGTGATAAAGGTGGAGATATATAAAATAGTATCAAGATAGACACATTTTATACACTTTTAATCATCTTTGGAAAAGTACCTGCAACCTGTTGTATCTAGATTTATAGCACTTTTCTGTGGGTTAACTTTTAACTAATTCTCCTAAAACCTTATATTATCTTGCTAACTAGTTTCTTCAATATATTTCTGAATATTTTAACTCAGTGTAGCTTTTATAGTATGAGTTTGTATATGCCATTATTTCATTTAGTAAGCATATCAATTTAGACAAAAGACATTTGATGATGATAAAGATATAATGTTGCACATTATGTACAAGCCAACTACATGTATGGTAATTAACTAATTTTGGAGGGAGTATAAATAACTGCATAATTAAACTTTAGTAGATCTTAAAACCTCAGTTATCCATAATATCAGTTCAGAGTGAGTATATCAGCACAATGATGTACCCAATAGATGTAGTACAAACATCTGCATATAAATCTAAAATTTTAATCAATTATATATTGAGTGACACTTTATTTTTAAGAGATGTTTTAGATTTGTCGTTTTAGATTTGTTACTGTTAATTTGCAAGACTGATTTTCCAGTGTTCTCCACAGTGATTTTTTTTTTTTTCCCTTGAAAGCTTGATAATATTTTGAAAACAATTTATGACTTAGGTGACTGAAAATGCTTGCTAATATTAAAAGAAAAAAAATCAGCTTAATTTTAGATAGGTTTAGAATCCATATTTTCTGAAGGGGAAGAAAAAAAAAATCCAGGTGTTTTAAAAGCCAAGCTCAAATATGTTTTCTATTAGAGTTTATACCAGCTGGTTTTCTCCTCTTTTCCAATGTACATTAAAACCATTTAATGACCACTGGTACACAGAAGTGCCAGTTACATTTTCCGCCTCTAGAGTTTATTGGTATGCTTTTATGCCACTTATAATATGTGCTGGCATCTGGGCAGGGACTTGTGTAACTGCCTAAAATGGAGGCAAGTGTGTCAGCACCCTATTGCTGTGGTAAGAGGTAATTGTATGAAGTGGTGCATCCCAGAAGTGAGGTATTTTTTTTTTTTTTATTGTGATTTGGGTGAAAGTTTACAGAGCAAATTCATTTTCCAGACAGCAGTTCATACACAATTTGTTTCATGACATTGACTGCAATTCCTCACAATGTAACAGCTCTCTTCCCTCTCCCTCCACATAGTTACCTCTTCCCTGTGTCTTTTCCTTCCATGCATTCTGCCTCCCCGTATGTCCCCCTGTGCAAACATTGCCCTTCTGCTCTTCCATGATTGATCACTCCAAGTAGTGTATCTACCTGATATAAATGTTTACTACATATGCTTGTCTATTTTTTGGCTAGAAGCCACAAGAATGGATTCAATTCCAGACCTGAGGGGGACTAGGGACCAAAGTCTCAGGGGGTCTCACCAGGCTCTATCAGACCAGCAAAGTTGGTCTTTTTTTTTTTTTTTTAATTATTTTGAGCTTTGTTCCACATTGTTCTCCCACTCTATCCAGGATCTCCTGCACTGATCCCCCTCTGAGTGGTTGACAGTGGTAGCCAGGCACCATCTCATGGTCATATAGACTGAGGGTGACATGGTCTACCAGTCCCTTGGACTAATTGTTTCCATGCATCTTTGGTTTTCTTCATTCTTCTTTGTGTTGGATGAGGATAGAGCCATTGTTGCATCTAAATGGCCACTTGCAAGCTTTTAAGATCCCAGTTACTACTCACCAAAGTAGGGTGTAGAACAATGTTTTTGTGTAGTATGTTATGCCAATTGAGCATGATGTCCCCTGCAACCATGGTCCTAAGCCCACAGGCCCAACTACTTTCTCCCTCCAGGTAGCTGGCTGTGGCCAAAGAGCCACCACAACCTTGCCCCTTGTCAGCTCTACTATACACCTGGACATTCTTACAGTACATGCAAATACACATGTAAAACATTGTCTGCTAACCCTATACATGGTCATGGGCACACTACCCCCTGCCTGGTATAACTGCTCATTCTGTCTGTCCATCCATCTATCCACCTGTAAATCAATGCTTGCTATCACTGACAATGCAGTAGTGTACATGCAAAAGAGTACATTTTTGTTGTCGTTACCTCCCATGTACAGAGGTGAGATTTTGTGAAACTTTTGTCTCTTTGGGCTTCTGTACAGCAAAATAAGGGTTTAAAGTATATTCACTATTTCCTTTGTGTTATTGAGAAGGTAATTTTTGGTATTAAGTGATATTCAAGTGAATAAGTTATTTTCAGGCAAAATCCAGTATAAGCATGTGTCCTCGACATGCTTCATGACCACAGGTACAAATAAGTATTATTTACATTTTTTGCTGCTCAGGCTTCTGAACAATTATATGCAGCCAGTGCAAGATGCCTTATGTGTTATTTCATGCTTTTAAAAGTTTCACTCAATTAATGAAATAAGTCAATCAGAGAAGGATAAATATAGTATTAGTTCATTGTTATGGAGGGTAAAGGAAAGGATTATATATGGAAGGAAACTTTCTTTGCTGGTTGCCACGGGTCAGAGCGGAGGGGAGGGAACACTGAAAAGTAAAAAGAATGCATTGATTCTTAACACTTTCGTTTTGTGTATTTCACTGTACATAAATTATATTTCAAGAAAATGCATTTAAAAAAAGTTTCACTCAATTAAATAAATAAATAAATAAGACAGTAGTTTCTTCCCTGCTTCCTTCTACCTGCCCTACATTCAGAGTTTACTGGTACATATGTGTACCACCCAATATAAAAATCAATCATATATAGCAAAAAGATTACCAACATTCCATGATTCAGCATTAATTTCATTAGTGACAAAACATTACATCACCAAAAAATTACAAATATAAAATAATCCAGTCATGAAAGGGTTAAATTACAGCACTCACCACTTCTAAGGGAGATGGATGTGCCTGCTGCCCTAGGTGAGTTTTCCATTCTGGCCAAGCCCAGTTCTCCTTATGTGCAGGGTGCCTATGCCCGGCCATGTTTGAGGCTTGGATGGAGGGAGCCTATGCCATTTTTTTTTCCGATGGAGAGAAAGTGATCTGTAGAGAAACAGTGTGAATATGTAGGTTTCCTAATCATGGCCAAATATGTGTGTGAAGAGCTCAGGTGAGTGACTGAATAGGAAATAAAGCTCTATCAGAATCTCCTTTGGGCACCTGGGAAATTGCCACAGGTCTGAGCAAACAGGAGGACAGCTGTGACTTTTCAAGATGGGAGAATCCTATAGGCCTGCACCATTCTTCTAGTTATTTGGGAAGGGTACCATGAGGTGAGATCACATAGAAGAATCCCAATCACAGTCCCCAAATACAGGGGAATGGAGTACAGGCCACCCATCACAGTCCTGGTGTTAGGACTTTGCCCCTTCTCTACCTTCCTCCAACAGTGAGGCTCAGCCAGTGGAGGGCCCTCCCACTGCTCAGTGCCCACCAGCCCAGGCTCCTCTTGGTTCCTCATATGAACAAGGTTCAGATGAGTGAAGGAAATCTAGATGAAACTGCTCTAAATGGGAAGTGTGAATAAGAGTTCCAAATACAACTCCCATGTCTGCTTACTTCATTGTCATATGAAAGAAAATAGTTATATCCTTTATTTTTTTAATACTTTTTGCTCAGATTAAGTTCTTTGAACTCAGACAGTCTTTTAACTTTTATTCCATAGAGTTTCTAACATGAAGAATGAGCAATACTCAGACTCAGAGTAAGCATGTAGCATTTGTTGTGTTATGGATACCATAGGTGTATGCTGGGGGACACCAGGCATTGTCCTGAAATTAGTCTATTCTTTCCAGCCCCCTAAACCATATTTGCTTTAAAGTTCTCAGGGTACTATTCTCAGAAAAATGCACTTTGTTATATTCTTGCCGCTAGTTGTTACTCTTCTAAGAGGGTCAAGATTTTGTGTACTAACCACAGGGGTGGGAAAAGAAATTACTTACTGTAAGAGTTCTCAGTCTAACAAGCCAATTGGTTAACAAGCATAGATGGGTTACATATTGTATGCAGAATTCTTCCTGAGATTGTTGTAAGATTTTTTTTCTGGAGAAGTCTAATTCTATTTTCCCAATTCTCATCCCTGACCTATGATACCAAAGTTTTAGAGATGCTGTGTCAAAATATCTAGTTGTCCTAAAGAGTTACATTTTACTCTTGAAAGTATGTTTTACCAGCTAAAAAATAAGAGATCAAGAAATCAGAAAGCAAATATTCTTCCTTGATCCTAATCCCTTTAGAGAAAAGTAAGAAAATGAGACCAATACAAAACCAAAATATGTTTTTGTGTCCTCATTTATCTCCAGAACAGCCAGTCTCTTACTTTAATGTACAGACAGATCACCTAAGGAACTGTTAAAATAGGTCTGGGTGTATGCTGAGCTTCTTCATTTCTAACAAAACCTGGTCCACAGGGCAAACTTTCAGTAGCAAAAACCTAGAGAATTTTCAGTGAAATTTAATTTGGTTATATCATTAATGGAATGGAGATTGTGTCTATGAATTACACATGGTTTTTAATTTATTCATTTGTGAAAATTAATGACATGCTGGAATTTTAATATTCTCCTACATAAATAATAACTTTTATTATTTCATATAACTCAACATTGCAGAAAAATATAAATGAATCTGTAAATATAATTTCTGAAGGAATAAATGCTGCCAAAAGTCTTTGTGTTTTCTGTTTCAAAAATTCGCTAGGCACTATGCACTAGAATTTGTGGATAAACCTAATTTGTGAATTAGATAATTTTCAAATGATACATTGATCTGACCAGACAAGGCGATTTCATTCTTTGGAGCTCTTTCATTAGGAATGTGGACAGTATATTCTAGGTGCTAATCTTAGATATAAATTATACATTGAACAAAATTAATATTCCTCTGATAATCAAAATTAACTCAAATAATGTTTTAAAACTTAACTGACTCTTTGAGTCTTTTTAAATATATTATTTAACTATTTACAGAAACTAAGTGTGATTTTGGTTTATCATAAATCATACACACCACTGGAGATATATCAAACTTTCAACCTTTATAAGTTCAGATATAATTACTGACTAATATGAATATAGTGTGTCTAACATACTCATATCTGTATATGTCACTAAAATATGTATAGAACTTGGAATTAATTCTGAACTTTTTGAAGATAGTAATATAATATATGATCATTTCTGAGAAAAAGAAGTTCAAAATTTCATATTATTCAATAGTCAAATATGGAAGAACATAGCCTATTTAATAGCTACAGACAGATTTTTAAAATTAGACAGAAACCAATTAGAAGTACATTAAAAGTCAGTATGATGTAAATGCAAGTATACAAAAAAAATCCATTTTCTCAAAGACTCTTGCTCGGTTTTCCACTAAATTATGAAGGCAGTATGATTTCATAGAGGACTCTCATCTGATTTTCTCTTCAGCTAAGGAGCATGTGATAGAGTGGGTTCTCTAGAGAAACAAAATCAGTAAAGTTTATATAGAGAGAGAAAGAAAAATTTATTTTAGGAAAATGGCTCACAAGTTGGGAAGTCCAAAGTTCTTGGACCAAACGTCAAGCTGGAGGGTTTTCCTGACTCATGCAGCTGCAGGGGCTGACAAGCTCAAGGTTGGCAGGCAGTATACTGGCTGTTAACTCCGATGAATGATGAATCCAAGATCTCCAGGCCGAATGGTGGATTGTTCACTCATGGACAGTTGTAGGCAGCACAACAGAATCTCGATCCACAGAAGAGTGTCTCTTTTCCCAAGATGTCCATAAATATACTGGAAGCAGGCCAAACTCCAAGGGAAACTCCCTTTCAATGGATTGGCTGCTCAAAACATATATATCTGATCCCATTATGGGAATAACCACATCACAACTGCTTAAACCACACAGAATTGTGGTCCAGCCAAGTTGACACACAGCTCCAACTATCACAGAGCACAAATATTTCATCTACAGAATTAAGGGTTCAAGCACAGATGATCTTCCAAGTGTATTTATTCACTTATTAATGTAATTTTAGGTCTTCCTACTACTAAACTTTAGAGGTTCTGGGGATACAGCTGTGAACCAGCAGATAAAATCTCTATGCTCGTGGAACATTCATTC
>NW_006922004.1:1545537-1555079 GCF_000298275.1 Orycteropus afer afer | reverse complement strand
TTTCTATGTTTTGGAATACTTTGAGTAGGATCGGTATCACTTCTTCTCTGAATGTTTTATAGAATTCTCCAGTGAAACCGTCTGGGCCAGGACCTGAGTTATGTTTTTAAAGAATCATTCTGACTGCTAAAGAAAGCAAGAGTAGGAATAGGGATTATGGTCAGAGACCGCTGCAGAAATTCACTTGATGCCTATTAGTACCTTAGACCAAGGCTGTCACAATGGAGATGGTGAGTAGGGATTTGAAGGCAGACACAACAGGATTTACCTGCAGATTAGAAAACTAAGCCTTCTGTTTTTAGCTTGAGAAACTGGAAGAATGGAATTGTCATTTGTTAAAATGCAAAAGACTGGGATGGAACAGGTGTGAGAGGGAAGACCAAGAGTTCTGTTTTGTTAAATTGCCCAGGTAGAGAAAAGAAGTTGGCTGTTGTTTCTGAGTCTGGCATTTACAGAAGAGTGCCAGACCAGGGATAAATCAGAAGAGTCAAAGCTTATAGTTGGTATTTAAATCCATGAGATTGGATGAGATCACTAAGAAGGGAGCAATTTTAGTCATAAAGGAGAAATGGTCCAAGGATTGGGTCCTGGGACCCTGACTTAATGAGGTTGTGGTAGTGATGGGGTTTTGATGAAGAGGAATTAACAAAGGAGATGGAGCAGGTCATGAGGAAGGAGAACCAGAGGCATATGGTGTCATGCAAGCCAAGTGAAGAGAGTGTTCCAAGTTCTTTCCAGATATGAGCATTAATCAAATTTTATTTATTGCAGTGAAACCTGTGAGAGCTGGAATTCAATGGTTCTGCCTTGTTTTTTTCTGGGCTTGCAAGGAAATGTTCTGCCTTTGACAGGGTGCAGTCTTACCACTTTTCTAATCTTCCTTTTAGTGGAAAATATTTGAATTTTCCTTCTCTGACAGGTTTCTACTTTATAGTATCTGACTTTTGTAGATTTCACTGTACTTTCAGAAAAATTTGGTTGTGTTTCTTGTGCATGGCATCTTCTACTCCAGAACCTGACACACAATTTTGTCTTTCCACAATTCTGTCTCATCAATTTGGTTCTTCTCTTGACTCCCAAGGCTATGTGACTCAGTACTTTCCACCAACATATAATTTACTTAAAACCTTCTGCCCTGACTTGATTCAACTCATAGCAACCCCTCTTTGGGTTTCTGAGGTAGTATCTCTATGGAAGTAGATTGCCCACTCTTCCTTCTGAGGACTGGCTGGTGGGTTTGAACCTGAAGCCTTCTAATTAGCAGTCAAGTTACTTTGGCACCATACACCAGAGCTCCCCCTGCCCTTGCTTAGTATATGGTAAACACATACTTTTAAATTTAAAAAACTATGTTTTATTGGGAGCTCTGGTGGCATAGTGCCTAAGGCATTTGACTGCTAACCAGAAGGCTGGCAGTTCAAACCCATCAGCCACTCCTTGCAAGGAAGGTTGGGCAATCTGCTTCCATAGTGATACTGCCTCAGAAACCAAAGGAGGAGTTGTTATGAGTCAGATCTGACTTGATGGCAGTGAGAGTTTAGTATGTTTTATTATTATCAAATATATCACAAAAGTAATTTTCATTCACTCTCATAATATTCCTATTTAAAGACAAATTAGCTTTTTCTCATTTAATATGTTTCATATTGTTTCACTTGAATCATAACATAAAAGCATGATTTATTTAAAAAAACAGACATTGTATCATGTTTATTTTTCTGACTAAATATATTTAAAAATGTAAACTAAATGTATTAGGGAATCAGTCTGCTTCTGTAAAGATTTATAGCCATGGAAATCCTGTGGGACAATTCTGCTCTCTCCTACAGGGTCCCTATGACTTGGAATAGATCAAAATGACTTTTATAACTTGGAGTTTGGAGTTGGTAAATTTTTGCACAAAATCTATTTGTTAATTACTCATAATTTTATGTTTTATTCCTGTATATCAAAATAGAAGATAAGTGTTCAGATGGTTATTTCCAAGAACACACTGGATATGGTAGTTTTTACTTTCAGTAACTGAAATGCTTAACTGAATATAATTGTCACTATGCTTTTGCTTAGTTACATTTTTTAATGCCTTGTCATTTCAAATGGTACATAAAATTTTCCTAATGGGGTAAAGGTGATACTGATTTGAATGTGAAAATTTATTTTTATGTTTCTCTTCAGTTTGTGGTGCAGTGGTTAAAGCACTTGGCTGCTAATTAAAAATCTCAGCAATTCAAACCCACCAGCCACTCTGCAAGAGAAAGACAGTTTGCTTCTGTAAAGATTTACAGCCTTGGAAACCCTATGGGACAATTATGCTCTGTCCTACAGGGTCCCTATGACTTGGAATTGACTCAACGGCGGTAGGTTTGGTTTTGGTTTCTCCTCAGTTTGAATATTAACAAATAGTGTGATCTTTCCTTCCTGTCTTTAAATATTTAATGTTTAAAATATAAATGTTTTAAACAGTGTTAACTGTAGTTATCTTTGTTCAAATTAATTATATTAGGTCGTCAGGGCTGCCATAATAAAGCACCTATTTCTTTGGAGAATACTGACTGATAGAGTTATAAATCCATAACTTTCAGATACTTAGATATAAAATGTGAAATGTTGTGGGCTTCATTTATTCAATTTCATATTGATAATACTCTGCTTCTATATTATGGATCAAGGATAGTGGGAGAAAGGATTAGAAAAAAATAAAATGTTATATTAGGAGCTCTGGTAGCCTAGTGTCTAAGGCACTTGACTGCTAACCACAAGGCTGACAGTTCAAACCCATCAGCCACTCCTCAGAAGGAAGATAGGGCAATCTACTTGCCTAGTGATACTGCCTCGGAAACCCAAGGAGGGGTCGCTATGAGTCGGGTCCGACTGGATGGCACATAACAACAACAATGAATAACAGCATATTTTAATTGGATATAATTTGCACCTTAGCCAGAGAGCATATATTTTTTTTTCTACCTGAATTAGTAACAAATAATAATAACATTATTCACTGAGCATTTATTATATGCCAGGTTTTTAAAATAATTTATTCTTTTAATTACCTTGTGAAGTGAATACTGTGGCATTTTGCTACCTTAGATTTGGAGATAATTTTAGAAAAAGTAATAATTTGCTCAATATCTTAAAGCTGGAAGGAGTAGAATAGGGTATCTGAGTTCAGATTTTGTTCCCATGACATCACTGGATTGAGGAAATCTTATTTTTCATGTTCTTTCTCGAGCACGTTGTTATGAGTAACTAAATGGCATTGGGCTTTTCACAGGAGGGAGAAAAAAAAAACACTCACTCCACTACCGTGAAGCCAATTCTGACTCATAGTGACCCCATAGAGTTTCCAAGGCTGTAATCTTTACAGAAGCAGACTGCCTCATCTTCCATGGAGTGGCTGGTGGGTTCAAACCTCCGACTTTCTGGTTAGCAGTTGAATGCCCTACCACTGCCCCACCAGAGCTCCTTTGACTTATCACAGGAGGGAGAAGGACATAACATGTACTATCTTTGGCTGGATTTTCAGTTCTTGTGGGTTGCCATTGAGTTGATTCCAAGTTATGGCGATCCCATGTGTTAGAATGTAGAACTACTTTATAGGGTTTTCTTGGCTGTAAACTTAAGGCAAGCACTTTGCAGGTCTTTCTTACCTGGTACTGCTGGGTAGGTTTGAACTGCCAGCCTTTAGGTTAGCAGTCAAGCATAAACCTTTGTGCCATCTAGGGACCCCTGGATTGTCAGTTATTAAATAATTAAGAGGTGACATAATTCTAAAGCAGTATAAGTAAAACAATTATTTTACATATCTCAGGCAGTTATGCATAATATTTCTTTACTTCTGTGTACAGGAATGTTTTCCCTTAAACTTTGCCTTCTGCCCACACTTTCATTTTTTTTTTTTCCTCTTTTTTAAACATCTCTCATTCATTCTTATAGCTATGTCACCTCCTGGCACTGCTGCTCTTGAAGGATGTTTTCCCAGGTTCCCAAGATGCTAAAAGACCAGGAAGATGACTTTTTTTAAAAAAAGAAATAAACAGATAACAATGCAGAGTAGGACACTTCTTTTATATGACCTTGATAAGCTATTGATTTGCAATCTGCCATATTGCATTAAAAGTTTTTTAACAAGAATTTAAAATCCAGGGCTTTTTAAGAATGATTCTTATGTTCTAAAATGTATTTAAATAAGTATCTGAGGAAGGGAGAAAGAGACAAATACCTTTAATGGCAACTTGTTTCGCCATATTGACAGACATCTTAATATGATATTACAGAAAAAAGAAAATAAATAATAGAATGGAAAAGATGCATTTTGAATCTAGATACCCAAGGTCAAATTCCAACTTTATAATTTCCTACCTTTATGACCTTGAGTAAGTCACTTTAACTCTTTACTGCTGGTTTCTTTGACCAGGTGAATAGTGATGCCTTTAAAAAAGTTATACATTGATTTGAATATTAATTTGATGTTTATAAATTCTGGCTTTAGTCATTTAGTCTTTGAAGGTTGGGCATTCCTACTTCCATAGTGATACTGCCTCGGAAACCCAAGGAGGTGTCACTATTAGTCGGGGCTGACTTGATGGCAAATAACAACAACAACAACAAATACATTTATTATGTTCAGCCAATATTATTTTCTATCTCTCTCCTTTATTCAAAGCTTTATACAAGTATAAATTATTGCAAATAAATGCTCTGATCACTCCATCTCCTAGTTCTCATAACCTAGTAGTAGAAGTTAGGGCCTTTGAGAAGTAATCAACACAGTTCTGTCTCAGATAGCTAAATCAAAATATGAACAAAGTGCGCACCACTGCTTTTTTTTTTTTTCTGGAATGCCCTTCTATTTGGAACTGCCTATAAGATACGCTTGAATCACCTCCTCCATGAGGCATTTCAAGACCTATACTCCTCAACATTAGAGTTAGACTGGGACAAGAGAAAGTCAAAAACTAAATCGACTGCCACTGAGTTGATTCCAACTCATAGTGAGCCTATAGGACAGAGTAGAACAGCCTCACAAAATTTCTGAGGTTGTGAATCTTGATGGAAGCAGATTGCCACATCTTTTTCTTGTGGAGTCAGACCCTGGTTGATTCAAACCATCAATCTTTTGCTTCACAGCCAAGTGCTTAATCCCTGAACCACCAGGGCTCCTTGGGACTGGAGAGGCCATGTGAACTAACCATTCCTTCCTCTGTGTCCCTGAATTTCTTTTAGAGAGCTCTAATATAAGACTTATCCAAATTTAGTTTGTAATTATTTATTTGTTTATGTCCTCTGTTAGACTGTTAGCTCCTGAAGGACAGGGATTATACTAATCCCTCTATATCAGTGCTAGTAGTGGCTTAAATAGACTACACATTCAATAAATACTTATTGATTAAATAAAGGACTGTTCAGTATTTTCTCATGTTATAAAGCCTTTCACAGCACAAACCATTCACCCCAAGATCATCTGAATCACTTCCACTGTCCTAACTCAAAATTCAGTTGGCAAATTAAAAATTAAAGCTCATTATTCTTTATTTAAGCTCTAGTGGTGCAATGGTTAGGCACTTGGGTGCTAACCAAAAGTTTGGCAGTTTGAACCCACCCAGCAGCTCCACAGGAGTCAGTGTTAGACTGCTTTGGTAGATTGTTGCTGTTGTTGTTGTTAGTGCCGTCGAGTCAGACCCTACTCATAGCGACCCCTCATTGGGTTTCCGAGGCAGTATCACTAGGGAAGCAGATTGCCCAAGGGGTAAAGATTACAGCCTAGAAAACCCTATAGGGCAGTTCTTCTCTGTCACATGGGATCCCTATGAATCAAAATTGACTCAGCAACACACAACAACAACAGCATTCTTTATTAAACCCTAACTCTCCTTTCATGATCATCAGCAATCACACATTTAGCTGTTGGAAGTGCAAAGCCTGTTTTATTACACTGTGACCAAGCTCTGAGAAATCCTAGGAAAAATAAAAAATGCAGAAAAGAAAGCTGAGAAGGAGCAGCTGGAGAGAGAATAGAAAAACAAGGACAGCGGTATTTAAGAGAGCATTGTATTTTCAGGAAAAGACAGTTTGCCTGTAGGTACATCCTTACTAATTGGAACTTTCAAATCTTTTATTGCTACCAAAGTTGGGCTCTGATATCTCTCATTGGGAATGCATAACCATTCAAGGTTGGACTAAGAGAAACAGAAGTTTTGTTCTCTTAAAACAGAAAAAGTGAAGGTAGGAGAGATCAAATTCAGTAGAGTCTTGAGAATATCATTTTTAAATCAACCAAAAATATATTTGAGAGTGTGCTTAAAAATATACTTAACAACTGAGGAGGAGGATTTATCTTTTTAATATTCAGCTTGCAAAGGACAGAGGTGTGCTATGTTTAGAAGGCAGTATAGCAGTGCTGTTAAGAGCAAACTTTTATAGTCAGGAAATTGAGATAAAATTTCTTCTCTAGTACTTATTTACTGTGTGATCATGGGAGAGGTTTCTTAATGGATCTAAGCTTCAGTTTTCCTATCTGTAAAATGCGGGTTATGATTCCTAACTCATTAGGCTACTCTAAGGGTGAAATTAGATAATGTTTACAAAGGACTTAGCAGAGGATGTGGTATATAAGAACATAAGATTGGTCAATCAGTGTATATATTATTTACATGATATAATATGGTAGATGGATAGATTTAAAAAAAAAAAACCAACCTGCTGTCAAGTCAATTCCCACTCATAGTAACCCTATAGGACAGAGCAGAACAACCCCATAGAGTTTCCAAGGCTGTAATCTCTATGGAAACAGACTCCCTAATCTTTCTTCCATGGAGCAGCTGATGGGTTTGAATGACCAACCTTTTGGTTAGTAGCTAAGTGGTTAACAACTATACCACCAGGGCTCCTTGATGGATAGATGCATAGTAGGTAGGTAGATAGGTAGGTAGGTAGGTAGACAGACAGACAGGCAGATAGATAGATAGATAGATAGATAGGCAGGCAAGCAGGCAAGCAGATAGTAGGTAAGTAGGTAGGCAGGCAAATAGATAAATAAAAATACATTGGTTTCAATCTCAGGAAAATAGATGTTAAGTATTAATTTGGTATCTAGCCTCACACCTCATTAATCACATAAGTCATTCAATTAATACCTCTGAGTAAAAGTAAGGGTTCACCTTCAGTGTTAGACTGGAGAGGAAGATACTGAGACTTTGATTGACTTAAGAGTTTTACTTGTTTAATCTTTACCACTTCCTAAATGGTACCCCTGCAATGTGGCAATGAATCATAATTTTGTAAGCCTTTACAATTAGGAAATTAGGAAATACATTTGTGTTGGTAAAGAACTAAGACAGTTCCAATATACTTGAGGATAAACATTACTCACTAACAAACTGCTGTCAAGTTGGATCCAACTTATAGCGAACCCTCCTTGGGTTTCTGAGGTGGTATCACTACAGACGTAGATTGCCCAACTTTCTTTCCAAGGAGTGACTGGTGGGTTTGATCTGCCTGCCTTCTGGTTAGCAGTCAAATGTCTTAGACACTACACCACCAGAGCTCCTAGAGTATAAACATTGTTGTTTGTTGTTGTTATGTGCTGTCGAGTCAGACCCGACTCATAGCGACCCCTCCTTGGGTTTCTGAGGCAGTGTCACTACAGAAGTAGATTGCCCCATCTTCCTTCCGAGGAGTGGCTGGTGGGTTTGAACCGCCAGCGTTCTGGTTAGCAGTCAAGTGCCTTAGCCACTACACTACCAGAGCTCCCAGAGGATAAACATAGTAGGATAAAATTAACATAAATTATTTTTTATGAAAATAAATCTTTGACATAGGAAAAACTGCCATGAGGAAGAAGCAAACAAACAAAAAGTACAATTACTAAACATGAAAGAGAATATAGGTCAACATAAATGCTCAGTAAGAAAAGTTGGCTATTACTCAATAAGCAATGAAGAGTATCATAGGCAAAGTTTCCCTTCATGAGTGTATTTCAAATAAAGAAATCTGGATGTGTATGTGAGTTCAAAAATGTGATGCATGCAATATAGGATGTAAAACAAGGGCGAGAGTTTACATAGCTCAGCATACAACACACCAGATGGCATGGATGCTTGACTGAATGTCATGCAAGACGAGAAAGCACCCACCTGTTTATTCTGAGAGCACAGCAGACAGAATTGCTTTCCCTGTTCTTATTCCTTCATGTCCCTTGTTTTTTTACATTTAATGTTTCTATTTTACCTGTATCTTTTATTCTATGGGTCAGAAAGGCCTTTTAGGAAGTAGACTGAATAAAACAGAGTATAAATAATGTATTTTTATAAATAAACAAATATGAGTAAAATTTTTGAATTAGAAGCAGACATTATGGCTGATACTGAGTAGATTTGTGTGATTTAAACTGTTACTTGTGAGAGTATGAATTTATGATTGTATACACCAGACATGAATATCTACTACATGCCAAGTTTTCTGATAGGAACTAAGGGAAACAGAAACTTATATTGTTTCTTTCCTCAAAGAGATTACTAAGTAGTAGAGAAAGAGACAGTATAAAGGCATTGTATAAATAATACAATGAAAGGAAAGCACTCAATCTCTGGGTGGTTAATTTTAATTGAAGGAGAGATTTACTGAAATTAGACATTTGAACAGTGAATGCATTTAGGAATGAATGGGTGACCCCTAGCAGGTGGATGGATCAGGACATTCCAGGCTGAGAACAAGTATGAGAAAAATCCCAAGGTCAAAGAGTGTGTAATCCAACTGAAGGAGCAGCCTAGAGGGATGTTAGTATAGATGCATTGTTGGATGGAATAACAGGAGGATGGAGGATTGATAGATGGAAATCTATCAATGTTATTCAGCTGGGGAGTAAAAATGAGCAGGGTTGGATGTGAGGAAGACAGAACTAGTATAATTTGAAAGTAAGCCCCAGAAACTTGAGATCGTAGAATATAAGAGAACTGACTGTTAAATATATATCAGGGAAGGGAATGTGAATAACATTATGAAGTTAAAAATGATGCTATTGTTCCTGGCTTGGATACATAGCATGAAAGTTGGCGCTATTGACCAAAATAAGGGATGCAGAAAGAGGAATAAAGTTGTGATGGGGTTAAAATTATAAATTTAATTCTGGTGTATACACATGAACAAGTGCACTAAAAGTGAATAAAGATTTGGCTTAAGAAGGATGGCAGATGTAGATCTGAGAATTTACAGAGTCAAAACAATAATTATAGGCACAGGGGTAGACAGTTTGCCTAGAGATCAGATACAATAAATCGAAAATGGCAAAGAACAAAACTTAAGGAATAAGTATATTCCAGGGTTAAGAATAGAGTTTTAAAATAGATATTGAGTAACATTCAGAGAAATTGGAGGAAAACTAGAAAGAAGAATTATTAACAAAGTGTTGAAGCTAAAATGTTGAAGAACATTTTAAAAATACTACATTCCAAAATAATGGGACATGTTGTCAGAAATTGAATAGGCTAAGAAATAAGAGACTGTTGAATTAGGCATTATACAGATAGTAATAAGAAGCTTTTTAA
>NW_006922004.1:1532517-1544552 GCF_000298275.1 Orycteropus afer afer | reverse complement strand
GAAGCCACAGGTGTGGGTTCAATTCCAGACCTGAAGGGCAGCTAGGGGCCATAGTCTCAGTGGTTCCACCAGGCTCTATCGGAGCAGCAAAATTGCCCCCCCCCTTTTTTTTCTCCAAATGATTTTAAGTTTTATTCCACATTGTTCTCCCTCTCTGTCAAGGCTCTCCTACACAGATCCCCTTCCAAGTGGATGATGATAGTGGTAGCAGGGCACCATCTAGTTCTTCTGGTCTCATAGTCATATAGGCTGCAGATCGGATGGTGTACCGGTTGTTGGAGTAATTGTTTCCATTAATTTTGGTTTTCTTCATTCTTCTTTGCTCTGGATGAGAAAAGACCCATCGTTGCATCTAGATGGCAGCTTGCTAGCTTTTAAGATCCCAGTCGCTACTCACCAAAGTAGGAGATGGAACAATGTTTTGTATAGTATGTTATGCCAATTGAGCTTGATGTCAGGGACTATCTTGATGATACTTGCCTCAAGTTGTTAGTCACAGTATGTAACTTCTGTAACCAAAATATGCATGGCAGAATGTTGTTTTCAAAGGAAAAGTAATTTATTTTACTATCTAAATGTTAATGTACTTAATATGCTTCCCAAGAAGTCTGGTGTTTAAACAGCAAAAGAAAACTAAATGGAATACAAGTTTTACTGACCTGAAAGTTAAAAAAAAAAAATTATAAACACTTTGAATCAGTCTCTGAACCTGTAATTTGCCTCTATCTTTAGGACATGCTCAGAGAATGTAATACTATCTAGTTAGAGATGATTTAAAAATATGTATATATGAAATGAAAGGCATTTCTAAATCAGTTAGCAGTAACATAGGTTGAGCATGTTGTAATAAATCTCTTATTTTGAACTAACAGAGTCCCATGCAGTTTGTATTAATAGAAAATTGGCTTCTCTTGTGCACCATAAAACAAAGGAAAACAAAAGAATTGACTTGAAGTAGTATGAAATTAATAGTCTGGCCAGAGCACTCACATGTCTGGTCCAGCCCTGAATGAGAGCATCATTAAAAGTTGGAGGCAGTAGCTACTTCATCTAGAAATAAAGCATTGAAGAGATGGATGTTGAAGTACTGGACATTTAGGGGGAAGGCACAGTTGAATCTTTAAGGTTAAGGGACTTGACTGTGAACTAAGGGAATGGACTTTGAAAGGGAGCATGAAGGACTGAGAGAGGAACTTCAGCCAAGGGAGTAATGCTCCGAATAGGGGATGAATGGGGTCTGCCACCACTCCAGGAGGAAGTGCTATCCTTAAGGACAAGGAAGGCCTTCCGAGGCAGGAGGGAAAACATGTAAAGATACTGGGAAGTGTTGTAGTACTGGGGAGAGAGGCTGGGATGTTAACATTAGAAGGGCTTTTTCAGGGAAGTAAGATGAAACACTTCTGAAAATTGGGGCTGAAGTTCTGATTAGAAGGAGAAAGATATATAGAACATTCCTGTGAAGAAAGAGAATCATCTAAAGAATAAATTCTACTGCTTGCATTAAGGATGAAGTCACAGTTCTAATGCACAAACTTGGATAAGAATGTGTTAGATATTTTGTCTTTTTTTTTTTTTCTTTTTTAATCAGGATAGTGGAAAACATGAAGGATGCTATAATTATTAGAAAAGACACATAACTAACTAAACTAGCATAGAAAACAGTCAATGAGATATGGGGAACATACCAAAATTCAGCTTAAAACATCTCATGTTTTAATGCATGTTTTAAGAAAGCCATGATGCTTAGTCCAAACTTGAGAAACCATCGTTGTTATTTACTCAAAGGAATAAAGCTATAACTAATGTTTGTGTAATTGCGTAACCAAAAAAAAAGCCAAACTCACTGCCATCCAGTCACATCCTACTCATAGCGACCTCTCCTTGGGTTTCCGAGATGGTATCACTACGGAAGTAGTTTGCCCAGTCTTCGAAATATACTGCATAGTACAGTTTGGTTAGCCTCAGAGACTCGAGGCCACTTAAAGTCACTTATCTAGTAGTTTAAAATCTATTTGGTATACATAACACAAACTATCATCTAGCAATGCAACCTTCAGCAATTCTTGGTGCTTTTGAAAATTATTTTTTGGTCCTAGTTTCAGTTGGAAAGGATCCTGAGTGTTGTCTTCTTTTTTCACAGGATTACGTGTGGAAATGATAAAAGAGATCTATTAATTCACCATAGCAACAATCGAGTATCATGATGGTGCATGAAAGTGTTGATCCCCTATAATCTGGAACACAGTACAATTAAAATCTGTTCTTATTCAGAAAAATGAGCTCTTATAGAGATATTTCCTATAGAGGTACTCCATAGAAGTGATTCTGAAATATTTCCATAATACTTAATTTTTAAATCTGGAGTTCCTTGCAAGCAGTCTAAAGCCTGTCAATATGATATAGGAGAGTTTGTTTCAGTGCCAAGGCTGACTGAATGTGCACCAAGGCAGGAGAAGATTTTTGGAGTTATTTGTCTTATATTCTAATTTTGAACTCTGGTAACATAGAGTCTAAGGCACTTGACTGCTAATCAGAAAGCTGGTGGTTCAAACCCACCAGTCACTCCTCGGAAGGAAGGTTAGGCAATCTACTTCTGTAGTGATACTGCCTTGGAAACCCAAGGAGAGGGATCGCTATGAGTTGGGGCCGACTCAATGGCACATAACATCAACACCAAGTATAACCATTTGCCCTCTGTGATTAACATTGAAAATTTTTTACTATGAGATATGAGGAAGCTGTTTTGAGTTATTGATGTCTTTTCCAGTAACTATGACAATTTTCACCTTTCAGTTAACTAATTCCCAATCTCTACGCTGAACTTCTAGGAGCTCTGGTAGCATAGTGCCTAAGGCACTTGACTGCTAACCAGAAGGCTGGCAGTTCAAACCCTTCAGCCACTCCTTGGAAGAAATGTTGGAAAATCTACTTCTGAAGTGATACTGCCTTGGAAACCCAATGAGGGGTAGATATGAGTCAAGTTTGACTCGATGGCACATGATAACAACAATGCTGAACTTCTAGTAAAAGTATGAATTTGTGGCTTTAGGATTTTTCTAGGGTGGTTTTTCTCTAGATAATTTGAAATCTATATTTAGAACTGTAGAAAATGAGGTTTTAAACAAAGTGAAAGCTAGCATATTCCAGGATAGTTTAGCTGACCCAGATAGCATTCCGATAGATGATGAAAGACTTCTATTCAAAGTTGATTTCTAAACAAACCCCCAAAATGTTGTTTAAATATATTCTGCTAAATTGGATTTTGTACTGTATGAATGGAGTAATTTCACTTAGATTTTGGTAGATGTTCTGCAGCACAGGCTCATCACACAGCCCTTAGAGAACTGTGTTCATCTCTAGGTCCTGTATTTCAAGGACATTGATTAGAGGTGTGTTCATGGAGTGTGACCAGGATGGTCAATGATGTAGAGACCACATACCACAAGGACTACTCATAGAAAACAGGATACTTACCCTTGGGAAGAAATCTCCTAAATGAGTCAGGATTGCTGACCTAAATCTCAAATGAACAATCTACAGAAGTAGTAGGACAGGCTAATCTGTCTTTCTCTCAACAAAGAGAACCAGTAGGCAGGAGATACAGGGAGAATGATTTCTGTTCCAAAAAGAATTCTCCAACAACTAAGGTTACTCTTCTCTGTAACAAAGAGGGCTGATTTATGAAGTCATCACTACTAGAGGTATTTAAGCCAGGGTTGGAAAAACATTGTTCAGAATTGCTGAACTGGGTAGAAGGCTACAATACATGACTTTAAAAATTTTTTCAACTTTCAAATTGTGTATTTTACTGAACATATATTTATTGACCATGTCTATATGCCAGACACTACTTAGTGCTATAAAAATAATCCTGAATATAAAATCAATCCTACCAGAAGATCTAAAAATCTAATTGAGGGACATGGCATGTATAAAACAAAGTATAACACAGTATCAGTGATGTACTAATAACATTGTAAACAAAATACTGTTGTTGTTGTTATGTGCCGTGGAGTCAGACCCGACTCATAGCAACCCCTCCTTGGGTTTCCCAGCAGTATCACTATGGAAGTAGATTATCCTACCTTCGTTCCAAGGAGTGGCTCATGGGTTTGAACCACCAGCCTTCTGGTTAGCAGTCAAGTGCCTTAGGCACTATGCTACCAGAGCTCCCAAAACAAAGTACTAGAGGAACACAAAAAAACAAACCCAAACCAAACCCAATTGCCATTGAGGTGATTCCAACTCATAGGGATGCTCCATAGCACTTACAAAACCAAAAAACAAACCAAACTCACTGCCGTGGAGTCGATCCCTACCCGTAGTGACCCCTCCTTGGGTTTCCAAGGCAGTATCTCTATGGAAATAGCATTTCTGTGTTAATATTTACAGAAGCAGACTGCCTCATCTTTCTTCCATGAAGTGGCTGGTGGATTCTAACTACTGACCTTTTGGTTAGCAGCCAAATGCCTTAACCACTGCACCACCAGAGCTCTTTAGGAGAACACAAAGAGGCTAATTAATGAATTCAACAAACATTTGTTATGCATCTACCATATTACTGGCAGATATTGTACTACATGCTATGTTCAGAATATAATTGAACTCCACAGTTCCTAAAGATAGTTTGTATGGGGTGTGGAGGGTTTGGGGTCTGTAATGAATTCTATAATTGTATCAGTTGCTCGTTAATATATAAAAAGAGAGAGATAAAGGTAAAGACAAAATGTCACTGGATCCTAACCAAACCCTTAATCAATGATAAAACCCCTGGTGTCTGCAGAATTATGTGATTACAGTAGACAGTCAATAGTTATTTCATAGATGCCAAATACGTTCCATGAAATAGCTACTTTTTCTGAAGACACTAGGGTTTTTATCATTGATAAGGGTTTGATTAGGATCCAGTGATACTGGGAATACAAATGCAAAAGGGACACTTTCTGGACACTTTCTACCCTAAAAGATCTTGCACTTTAGTTAAGAAAGTAAGCAATGATATTAATTCTTAAATAAGAAGTAAATATTTCAGTTGTTATTACACCACAATTCTACATTTGCAGTTGAATTTCAACCATGAATAACTTCCATGCCATTCCTTTGCAAATTATGTGTTAGCTCAAAGAACTAGTGAAATTTTCATTTATCACCCACACTTTCTGTGAGATATCATCCCTACTAACCTAGCATTCAAGTATATATTTTGAAAGGCTGAAATAGTGGTGTATAAACTTCTGTGATGTTCATCTGTATTCTCCTTTTCATCATTCATATAATTTGTGTTCAGAATTTTTAGATCCTCAGCTCCTTGAGGACAAGGATTCCAACTAGTTTATTTTGGATCCAGTTCAGGGCTCAAAACAGTGTTAGACAATTGGTTTAAGGTAAGCATCTTATCAATATGTACTTGTTATTTTACTCAGTGTTCTGGGAAGAACTACTTTTTTTTTTTTTTGTATTTTAACACTTCTCCTTTGTTATTAGTATAGAAATCTCCTATTCCATTAGGAGATTGAGTGTTCTGATTTATTTTGTAAAGATTAAATCTAAAAAAAATCATTTTCTTCTCAGTCTAGTTCTCATCTGGTAATACTTGACTTCATAATGTAATTTGCTTAAAATTATAATGATGTGTTTGTAAAACTTCAGTAATTTAATTTTTTTCATCCTTGGAGTATCTGGAATTAGTTGGACTTCAAAGATTAAGGAGTCATAAGAAAAATTATTCCACAGAATCTACTGTATGTCTCTTCTCCTTCTAACATGATCAATGTTAATACTACCATATCCCATTTACAGAGTGCCCTTAAACTGTCATTCACTTTTACATCTGTTATCTCAACAGCCATGTGCAGTAGGTTTCCTTCTTTTACAGATAGGGTGATGAGTGTCAGGGAGATTAAGTGATTAGTTCAAGATTATACAGCTAAAGAGGGGCTAAGCTGAGACTGGCACACAAATTTCATTTCTGGGCTCTTTCTTACTCCATGTATTAAGTCATGAAGTTAATGTTTATATCTTTATGCTATGTAATGTGCACATGCCTTGAATTCAATGATTCAAAGAAGAAATCTCCTGGTAATCGGTAGCCATGAACATTATGTAAAGTGAATATTGATAACAACAGAAGTTATAGGTACCTATAAAATATGCTTTTGAAAAATATAAGTTGGAAAAATATGCTGTAGTCTAAAATATGAATAGGATCAAATGTTTTACTTTTGTGTATTAATCATGAAGGGTAAATAAGAAGGAATATTAACCATGTTTGGTGACTTGACATGTAGTTTGGCAAACAGCATTTAGCTCTCTTTAAATTTTTGCTTTTGTTTTGAGTGATGACTACACAAAATTTACAATTTTGGATTTTACCTGTGGATATAGAGTTTGCAGCAATGGGCTCAGCATGGCAAGAATTGTGAGGATGGCACAGGGCCAAGCAATGTTTCTTTCTGTTGTACATATAAGGTCACTATGTGTCAGAGACAACCTGACGGCACCTAAAAACAACAACAACACAAGAGTCTGTCCAATTGATAACTGGAAGTGAGCCTTATGTAGAAAGTTTTCCTTCAGAATCTGACTATCGTGTTTATGAACTATTTCTATAATATTTTTATTTTACCTCTCAAATGATAAATACATCACTCCTCACTTATCAACATGGTTAGCTTCCAAAGACAGGGTCATTATGTGAAAACTGGTATTATGTGAAAATGGGGGAAGACCACATCATATAGCAAAATGGAGGATGACTACATTCTTACATAACTGCCAAATTACATCCTTACGTCAAATTACATCACTGTGTAACTGCCAAACCACTGAGAATCATGGCCTACTCAAGTTGACACATAACCTTAACCATCACAACCAGTGTTACACTTACATCACAGCTTGATATTCATTAATGTCAGATATGTGTCATTAATGCACAAAACAGTTGGATAGTGTTTTTTTTATTGTTGTCATAAATGTGAAATGTCAGATAATGAGGTGTTTGATAAGTGAGGTATATAGTCAGTCATGTGTTTGTTAAAAGAATTACTAGTATAAGATTAAACTTAAGGGTCTTTCCTCAAGTAAAAATACTTTTCTTTATACAGTACTGTAACATATTAACATTGTTGTTATTACTATTAGGTGACATTGAGTGGACTCCAACTCATAGAACACCATGGACAGCAGAACAAAACACTGCCCCGTCATGTGCCACCCTCACAATCCTTGCTATACCTGAGCCCATCCTTGCAGCCATTGTGTCAGTCCATCTCTTTGAGGGTCTTCCTCTGTTTTGATGACCCTCTACTTTACCAAGCATGATATCCTTCTCTAGGGAATGGTCCCTTTGGACAACATGGCCAAAGTAGTTGAGATGAAGTTTGGTCATTCTCCCTTTTCAGGAGCATTCTGGCTGCACTTCTTCCAGAACATATTTGTTTGTTCTGGTGGCCCATGGTATTTTCAATATTCTTTGCCAACAGCACAATTCAAAGGCATCAACTTTTCTTTGGTCCTCCTTATTCATTGTATAGCTTTCACATGCACATGATGCAATTGGAAATACCATGGCTTGGGTTAGGTGCACCTTGGTCTTCAAAGAGACATCTTTACTCTTTAAAACTTTAAAGAGGTACCCTGCAGCAGATTTTCCCAGTGCAATATGATGTCTGATTTCTTGACTGCTACTTCCATCAGTGTTGATGGTGGATCCAAGTAAAATGAAATCCATGACAACATCAATCTTTTCTCCATTTATCATGATGTTGTTTATTAGACCACTTGTGAATATGTTCATTTTCTTTATATTGAGCTGTAATCCATACTGAAGACAGTAGTCTTTGATCTTCAGAAGCAAGTGCATCAAGTCATCTTCACTTTCAGCAAGCAAGGTTGTGTCTTCTGCATATTTCAAGTTGTTAATGAGTCTTCCTCCAGTCCTGATGCCACATTCTTCTTCATGTACTCAAGCTCATCAGATTATTTGTTCAGTGTATAGATTGAATAAGTATGGTGAGAGGATGCAACCCTGATGCACACCCTTCCTGGTTTTAAACCATTCAGTATTCCTTTGTTCTGTTTGAATGTCAGCTTCTTGGTCTATGAACAGGTTCCTCATGAACCCAATTAAGTGTTCTGGAATTAGTATTCTTCATAATTTTATCCATAATTTGTTATGGTCCACACAATCAAATACCTTTGCATAGTCAATAAAACAGAAGTAAACATCTTTCTGGTGTTCTTAGCTTTCTGCCAATCCATCTGACATCAGCAATAATATCGCTCATTCCTTGTCCTCTTCTGAAACCAGTTTGAATTTCTGGAATTTTCCTGTCAATATACTGCTGCAACCATTTTTCAATTATCTGCAGCAAATTTTACTCGTATGTGATATCAATATTTTTAAATAATTTCCACATTCTCTTGGATTACCTTTCTTTGGAGTGGGCATAGATATCTATCTCTTCCTCTTAGCTACTTAGCTGTCTTCCAAATTTCTTGACATAAATGAATAAGTGCCTCCAGTGCTGCTTCCATTTGTTGAAACATATCAGTGGGTATTTCACAAATTCCTGAAAGCTTGTTTTTCACCAATTCCTTCAGTGCAGTATTGACTTCTTCCTTCAATAACATTGGTTCTTGATCATATGCTACTTCTGGAAATAGTTGAACATTGACCAATTCTTTTTTGTACAGTGACTCTGTGTATTCCCCCACCACCACCTTTTTTTTTTTTCTGATGCTTCCAACATCATTCAATATTTTGCCCATAGAATCAGTCCTTCAGTATTGCAGCTCAAGGCTTGAATTTTTTCTTCAGTCTTTCAACTTGAGAAATACTGAGAGTTTGTTCTTCTCTTTTGGTTTTCTAATTCCAAGTCTTTCATTATAACACTTGTACTTTGTCTTCTTGAGCTGCTCTTTGAAATCTGTTCAGCTCTTTTATTTAATAATTTCTTCCATTCGCTTTAGCTACTCACATTCAAGAGCAAGTTTCAGAGTCTCTTCTAACATCGGTTTGGGTCTTCTCTTCCTTTTTTGTCTTTTTTTTTTTTTTTAATTACCTTTTACTTTCTTCATGTGTTATGTTCTTAATATCGCCCCACAACTCGTCTGGTCTTCAGTCATTGCTGTTCAGTGCTTCAAATCTATTCTTTAGGTGGTCTCTAAATTAGGTGGAATATAATCAGGGTCATATTTTGGTTCTTGTGGACTTGTTTTAATTTTCTTCAGGTTCAACTTGAGCTTGTGTATGATCAATTGATGGTCTATTCCACAATCAGCTTCTGGCCTTGTTTTGACTGGTTTTGACCTTCTCCATTACCTCTTTCCACAGATGTAGTAGAGCTGATTCCTGTGTATTCCACCTGGGGAGGTCCATGTGTATAGCCACTGTTTATATTGTTGGGAAAAGGTATTTGTAACTAATAAGTCATTGGTCTTGTAAAATTCTGTCATGCAATCTCTGGTGTCATTTCTATCACCAAAGCCATATTTTCCAACCACAGATTATTCTTCTTTGTTTCCAATCTCTGGTAGCATAGTGGCTAAGGCACTTGACTGCTAACCAGAAGGCTGGCGGTTCAAACCCACCAGCCACTTCTTGGAAGGAAGATGGGGCAATCTACGTCCGTAGTGATACTGCCTCAGAAACCCAAGGAGGGGTCGCTATGAGTCGGGGCCGACTAGACAGCACATAACAACAACAACAAATCACCAGTAATCATCAACACATCTTGATTGCATGTTTGGTCAGTTTCAGACTGCAGAAGTTGGTACAAATCTTCAATTTCTTCATCTTTGGCTTTAGTGGCTAGTGCATAAATTTGAATAAAAATACTATTAACTGATCTTCCTTGTAGGAGTATGTATATTATCCTATCACTAATACTGCTTTGGAAATCCAAGGAGGGGTTGCTATGAGTCGGGCATGATAGCATTGCACTTCAGGATAGATCTTGAAAAGTTCTTTTTCACAATCAGTGCAATGCCATTCTTCTTCTGTTTGTCATTCCTGGCATGGTGGACTATATTATTGTCTGATGCAAAATGGTCAATACCAGTTTATTTCAGCTCAGTAAGGCCAAGGATATCAATCTTCATGCATTTCATCTCAATTTTGACAACTTTCAATTTTCCTACATTCATACTTCATATGTTCCACATTTTGATTATTAATATATGTTTATAGCTGTTTCTTCCCATTTTGATTTGTGCCCCATCAACAAATAAAGGTCCCAAAATCCTTACTTCCTCCATGTTCACTAAGGTTGACTGTACTCTGAGAAAGCTGCTCTTCCCCAGTCATATTTTAAGTGCCTTCCAATCTGAGGAGTTCATCTTCCAGCAGTATATCAGACAATGTTTCACTGCTATTCATAAAGTTGTCCAGTAATATATCAGACAGTGTTTCATTGCTATTCATAAGATTTTTACTGGCCAATTTCTTCAGGAGTGGATGGCTCCATCCTTTTTCACAACCTGTCTTTGTCTGGAAACTCTGCTGAAACCTGTCCACCATGGGTGACCCTGCTGGTATTTGAAATACTGGTGGCATAGACTCTAGCCCAACAACAACACACAAGACACTACAGTAGGAGAAAGCGGCAGATGACTGGTGGCATATGAGCATAGAAGTTCATAATTAAAAAAAAAAAAAAAAAAAACTGAACCAAAAGAAATGTTAAAAATCTGATTCTTAGCAAACTTTTTAATTCTATTGAAAGTAAATTGGAAACTCAGAAAGAAAGGCAGCTTGTTGAAAGCTACACATTTGTAGTTTTCATATAATGATTATTTGTATGAGTACTTTTATTAACACAAATTAAATTAAGCTATAACAAAGCTATAAAGTATAAGGAAGGACAGTGCTAAGGATAGATTTGGTAGATAAATATTTCTTGTGAAGCTCTGAACATAGTGTAGGCTTAACTAAAGTAAGTCTTTTGCTTTTCAGTTGCAATTTTTAGCTTTACTCAGATCCTGGTGCTGGAGATATAATATCTGGAGCAGTGATTTGAGAGTTAGGACTTGAGATGTATACACTGAGGTTATTTTAATATCAATGTCCACAACGAAACACCACCAATTCCAAGATGAAATTAAAAATAAACATTGTAAATTCCTGCTTGAAGCACGTATTTGTTTTTCATGACTACATATTCCAAACCAATCTCCACAGCAAGTTCAGAAGGTTCAGCTCTACAACCAACTTCAGCAAGATTTGAAATGGAATAATCTCATTTGATGTATAAATTTAGGAGAGTGCAGATTGATGTCAGGTCCTAACTTAAGAATTCCTTCTGCCTCTGGAGTGTTTATTGCAGGGAGAGAGCAGCCCACAGAAGTTACCATGGAGAGATATGACTACATGTAAATAGGCAATCTCCCTTCCGAGGAGTAGCTGGTGGGTTTGAACCACCAGCCTTCTGGTTAGCAGTCAAGTGCCTTAGCCACCATGCTACCAGAGCCCACTCCTTGGAAGGAAGATGGGACAATCTACTTCCGTAGTGATATTGCTGCGGAAACCCCAGGAGGGGTCGCTATGAGTCGGATCTGACTCGACGGCACATAACAACAACAACAACAAAAATAGGCAACGGGAAACTCCTAGAAATACTGGGAATAGATAATTTATAATCCAACCTCCAAGGGCAAGTAGCATAGAGAGAAACCATCTTTTGCCTAACTAATTTAGCTCCTGTGAAGCAGGAGAGAGTGTGGATGAAGAAGCATAACTGGAATATTGTGGAGGCATGAAAACTAATAAGTTAATCGTGCATTTGTTCTTAAATGAAAAAAACAATCTATAATTTCATGTTTGTAAAATGAAGGGAAAAAGACTACACTGGCTTCCCGAGGCTGTAAATCTTTATGGTCGGTGGGTTTGAACTACTGACCTTCTAGTTAGCAGCCAAATGCCACCAGATATATATATATCTCCTCTATCAAGGCTGGCGGTTCAAATCCACCAGCCACTCCTCGGAAGGAAGATGGGGCAATCTACTTCCGTAGTGATACTGCCTTGGAAACCC
>NW_006922004.1:1494828-1531917 GCF_000298275.1 Orycteropus afer afer | reverse complement strand
AAAAAAAAAAAAGACAAGATTCATTAACATCATTGCTTAATTTAATGCCTCTTCAACAGAAATAAAAGCAATCTCTAAGTGGGTAAAATTTTCCCTTGAATATGTAATATTTCCTTTCCTTTAAATTCACTTATACAACCCAGAAGATTCTGATCTCTCTAAAATTCAAATTTTATATATTCCACTTACAATTTCCAAACCCAAAAGTGCTAACCTCTACAAATTATGTTTTAGCAAGCCACTACAGAACAGGTGTGGGACTGGCGAGTCCTCATCTCCCCTGGTCAGGGGCCATTCTGATGTGGACAAAGCTCTATCTCTCAGCAATATTTACTGGACAAATATGATGGAAAAAATTTCCTGCTTTGTGGTCAGTGTTTTTTATTTAAGCAGAGCTCTGCCACTGAGGAGAAAAATAGGGACTTGATTAAAGATCTGATTTCAAGCTGGGATTGATTTCTTTTAGGAATCGATACTGCATTTACAGAGTTGGGAAAAGATGGAGTTGGTGAGGGTCCAAAAGTAGATTGTGCCACTAAAAAATGGAACACATGGATGTTAGAAAGCATGCTTTCTTAAAACAGAATCAGAATTTTTTTTTTTTTTTTTTTTTTGAGGGGATATTTCAAAACCATTTTAAGTGCTAATTTTTAAACTTTTTTTTTTTTTTTTTCACTCTGTGATAATAGCTTGCCTTTAACAATTGTTTTTACAGGGGCTGGCCCTGAACCTTATCCTTAGTCCTCCTGGATTCCATAGCTCTTTCTAAAGAGCATCGTTCTGCATCCTCATCAACTGCAGGCCACTAGTTGTGGCACTTCATCTTGGGGGCTTTGCCACCTTGTAACGTGTTGCTTGTATGACCCTGGATTTGCTTGTGCTGGTTGTATGTTGTTTTGTCTATATTGCTGGGGAAGAGACTTACTTATGAATTACCTTTATTTCTCTGAGTCAATACTTTCTTTCCCTGATGTTCATATTTGCACTATTCTGGAAAGTTAAAACTCTAATTTAAAAATATAGAAGAGGTTTTTATTTGATACTCATTGATAGATAGAAATGTGATTTCCTAAGTGTTAAAATGGGAGCTTTGGTAGCATAGTGCCTAAGGCACTTGACTGCTACCAGAAGGCTGGCGATTCAAACCCACAGCCACTCCTAGGAAGGAAGGTTGGGCAATCTACTTTCCTAGTGATACTGCCTCGGAAACCCAAGGAGGGTCGACTATGAGTCGGGTCCATCTCGATGGCACATAACAACAAGTGTTAAAATGTCTATTCACCTCATTTTTTTGCAACTGATTTCCTAACATATAAAATGACTTTTTTTTTTTTTTTGCTAATAATAAATTGAGGTATTTACTGCACAATGGATGCAACATTGAGATTAATCTTAGAGTTTCTGGACTGCTCTTTTCCTTAGAAGAGAAACACTCTACTGCGATGGTTTTGTAAGTACCTTATTTTTCTCCCTTGGAAAGTCTTGGCAATAAAATAATGTGTTTCCCTTCCCTTATCTATCTTTTTATCCCCAAAGCAACTTAGAAATTTACTGCTTAAAAAATCTTCCTCAGAGATCAACAGTTTTCTTCTCTGGGAATTAGAGCTTGGGCCACAAAGAGTTTATTTACTATTGAATTAAGTGCATTCATAGTAAAATAGTACTTTTGCTAAGTTGTTTTACTCTAGTACTTAGAATACTTTTGCTATTTCTTCTGTGTGATGTGATGATAAAATCCTCCATGTAACATTTGCTAGTGTTCCTGGTTCCTTATGTATGTTACCTCAACTCTATTATGTGTACCTGATTGTCCCTATTTTAAAGATAAGGAAATGAAGTTTGAGGAGAGCTTCTTGACTTGCCCAAAGTCATCAGATTAATAGGTGGTGAAGCCATATGCAACCAGTTCTGTCTGGTTCAATGGTCATCATTTTCTTCACTTTACTCATCACTTTGCTCATCCTGCTTTCCCACAGTCACTCTGAGAGCCTAGAATGAGGAGCATCATGGATTTGGAATCTGTTTAGAGAGATTGAAATAGCACCTGAGAATATGGAACATCTCCAAGCAAAATGAAAACCCCTTTCTGCTCCCGCCATACTTAAATTGGATTTATGTTTTTTCTTCCACCTGTTGCTTAACGTTATACTCTATTTTAGTCCCTTTGGCTCATTTCTGTAAATATTCTTCACTCAGTCAGCTCTCTTTCTCTTACAGCTTCAGTTTACTTCTTCAGGCTTATTTGGAATCCTGACCTCATCTCTGACTTGTATTCCTCTATTTCCAACTGACCTAGGCATTTGAGCATTACAATGTCACTATCAGATCAAACTCAGCAAAGGATAAGAACAGTGCTTTAAAAAGAGGAGACATGTATGTAAAATTATGTACTTGACATCCTTATTCCCTTTCCACTCAGAAATAAAAATTAGCCAACACTTGTCGAGCAATGTGTATAAAACCCTATATTCGAAAAAGCAGAGTTGAAGATGAGTTTTTTAAAAAACACAACAAAAAAACTTCATAATCTGCTTTTGAAAAAGCATCCCAAGAAGGACACAAAATGTCCTAATCAGAATTATATAAATAGTCTCAACGAGCAAGCCAAGTAGCATAGATGATAACTACATTATCGGTCATGGGGAAGGGGTTCGAGGCCAAGCTAAATATGCAGTGCCTTAATCTGGATGTTGGGAGCAAATATCACTTAATTAAAAAGGCTTTATTTGGGAGCACATTGGCTGTCTAGAGGAGTTCTTTTTACCTTTTCTGAGTTGTGAGCCAATTTGCCTGAACATATGTCTCATTTATATTTTATTTTTAAGTACAGGAGGAAAACAATGAGAAGGAGCAAAAAGCTGCATCAGCCTCTTCTTAAAAGACTGTTTTTTAAAAGCTGGAGTCTAATCAGTGAATGTTAGGTACATGTGTTATATTATCAGTCACTCTAACTCAAACTCAGGGGATGCTAATGCATCCAGTCCCATGGAGCAGGCTGACCTTCTCAGCCTTCTTTGTGCTTCCTCGGCATCTTCTTTGCCGTTGGACCCAGGGAGTGGGAACAATTAACCTGTCAGCATCTCCTGCGTGGATTCATTATCATTTGCATATGAAGAAAAAAAGAAAGTAAATTGAGAAATTTTCAACTTAATTTTCCTAGAAGAGTTAATAGTAATATGCCTATCCTTCACAGAATGTGGGTGTTAACATTCAATTCCCACCAAAAAAGAATACGACTTCTTTATTCATAGGTGAGTCATTCTTTTAGGATTTATGGGAACTCTTCAGGCTGATGAATAAAATAGTCTTTCCATACCAAATATGAACAAGTCAGGCAAGAACAGATTTTCTCAACCTTGGCACTATTAATATTTTTGTCAGATACTTCTTTGTTGTTGAGAAAGGGTTGTCCTGGGTTACCTTATAGGAAGTTTAGCGACATCCTTGGCCTCTACACACTAGATGCCAATAGCAGCCGTCAAGTAGTAACAATCAAAAATACCTTCTGGAGTAGCCAGATATTCTTTGGGGAGTGAAGGCAACCATCACTCCCAGTTGAAAACCACTTATCTAGAAATTTATACTGTAAATAACTAACTAGATAATAGGTTCATTAAAGGAGACCATTCCAGATGGTGATGAAGGTTGAAACTAAATGGTATTCCAGGGAATATGAGTGACCCTGAAGGATGAGCTGAATGAACTTAATGGGTATTTCTGTAACTTACTGTTTAATAATCAGTTCGATCACATAGTTTCATAGAAGATTGTGGATGTATGTTGGGGCTATCCCATTGACTTAGCTCCAGGAAATAAAAATTATTATATTTTTTAAACTTCTGAATCCTAATGGTGGGTCACATGCTCAAATGAAGAACAAATGAAACAAGAATACAAATGATGAAGACAAGAAAATGCCTCTTAATCATTCCTTCAAAATCAACCAAACTTTTTTTTAATAAAAAATAGCAAAAAAAAAACCCCGAATATTTCACCATAATGTAAATAATTTAGGGCAAAGATAGGGAATTAATGAGTCAATTAAGAAAGTGGGAGGTCCTTCTCAAAGGGAGAGTAATAGAGCAATATTGTTCATCTTGCTTGGTGACAACTACCTCAAGTTTTAGAAGATATGCAGTGAAATTCAAGACAGTGATGAAGAAGGTTAAGTCAAGGCTAAATAGACGACTCAATGCTTGTTTCCCAACTTGTCAAAGTCATTTTAGGAGAGGGGCCATCTTGTCTATAGAACTTGACTTGTGGGTATTGATAGTAATTTTCACCTGGAGGTTTTCTCAGAGAAAAGGTGCCATCTGTCTTCTCTCCTTTCTGAAGTGAATCAATGCCTAATAGTAACATAAACTGAAATCCCTTCTAATTAAAGGAGATAGGAAGAATTATAGGAAATTCTTCATTAGTACAGTCTAAAGAGGCTTGACTATCCACACATTTATTTGATGCCTGAGGTATACAGAGAGGGATATTTTTATTCTTTTTTCTAGGTTTTTTTTTTTTTTTTAATAGTCAAAGCTTAACACCAATACCATTTACAGAGTGAAATAGAACCTCAAAGCTTGTTCTAAAATTGCAGTTTCTCTGCCATGCCCTTTCATTTCCCCTTCATCAGAGGCTTCCATGTTCAACTCTTTGAGCTCATTATTTTGTTATTCACCACCAGGTTTCTAAACTAAAAAACAAAACACAGTTGGCATTGAGTTGATTCCAACTTACTGTGGTGACCTCTTGTGTGATACAATAGAACTGTGTTCCACAGGGATTTTATTTTAATTTTTTACTTTATGGATTTTTTTTTTTAATTGTTGTTGATGAAAGTTGACAGATGAAATTTATTTCCCATTCAACACTTTATGCATATTTTGTATTTTGTTTCTTGACATTAATTGTAATCCCCTCAATGTAACAGCACTCTTCCCTCTTCCTCCCTGGATTCCCCATGCCATTTACCCATCTTTCCTGCCCCTTCTTGCCTTCTGAGCTTTGTTTTTAGGAAAATGTTGTCCTTTTGGTCTCATATGGTTGATAGATAAGAGAAGCACATTACTCATGGTTTTTATTTTTCACTTTACAAACCTCTCTATTGTTTGGCTGAAAGGTGATGTCTGATAATGGATTCAGTTCTAGGTTTGAAGGGTGTCTAAGTTTCTATCAGTCTAGTGTCTAGTTTCTATCAGACTAGTAAGTCTGGTGTTTTTTATGATTTTGAATTTTGTTCTGCATTTTTCTCTCACTCTAAGTCCTTCTGTTGTGACCCTGATCATAGTGGTCATGGTAGCTGGTCACCATCTAATTCTTTTTGTCTCAGACTAGTGGAGGCTAGTTCATGTGGTCAATTAGTCTTTTGGACCATTTCCTTGAGTCTTTAGTTCCCTTCATTCTTCTTTGTTCTGGATGAGGAGTGAGCAACAGTTGTATCTTAGATGGCTGCTCACAAGTTTTAAGACCCATACACGTTGTCTTTATGGACTATATTATGCTAACTGATCTAGATGTCCCCAGATATTAAGGTCCTAAGCCTTCAAGCCCTTCAAGATATTTAGTATGACTGGGAATTTTACATAATTTTTCCCCACATATGCTCTACTATATACCTGGATATATTTGCAGCAATAAAAAAAGGTATATAGAAATATCTTCTGCCAAACTTATATAATGCTTGTGGATATACTCCCATATGACAGCCCATAATTGTTCAGCTTACTTGTTTAGCTTATCTGCCTATGTATCCACTCATAAATTATTTCTTGTTATTGCTGTGATTGCATGATTCTGTGTGTAACAATATTTACCATTGTTGCCTTTCACTCTTACATATTTTCCTGTGTCTTCCTTTACCTTGGTCATGTTGTGCTGAATTTCCCATTGCCTTTTCCTTCACCCAAATTAATACATGTATACTATCTGTTTAGTGATTTTCCTTCCTTCCCGATCTCATCCCTGGTAACAATCAAACAGTTTTTCTTTCTGTCCATAAACTTTTATTTGACTTTTTAATAATAGTGATCTTACACAATCTTTGCCCTTTTGTGATTGACTTATTACATTCAGCATAATGTTCATACATGTTGTGAGATGTTTTGTAGATTTATCATTATTCTTTAATGTTGCTTAATATTATACTGTATGTATGTACCATAGTTTGTTTATCCATTCATCCATTGATGGACATTTAGGTTGTCCTCATCTTTTTGTAGGAGCTCTGGTAGCAGAGTGCCTAAGGCACTTGACTGCTAACCAGAAGGCTGGCGGTTCAAACCCACCAGCCACTCCTCGGAAGGAAGGTTGGGCAATCCTACTTCCGAGCCTTGGAAACCCAAGGAGGGGTCGCTATGAGTCGGGGCCAACTTGACAGCACATAACAACAACAACAACAACAACAACAACAACAACAACAACAACAACAACAACATCTTTTTCTTATTGTGAATGATGCTGCAATGAACATAGGTATGCATATATCTATTCACATCATAGCTTTTATTTCTCTAGGAAATATACCCATTGGTAGTACTGCTGGATCACATAGTATCTCTATTTCTAACTTTTTATTGAAGTCTTATACCATTTTTCACAGTGGTTGTAACATTTTACCATCCCACCAGCAGTGTATGAGAGTTTCAGTCTCCTTATACCCTTGATAGCATTTTAAAGTTTAAAAAGGAGCTTTTGTGTTGTGGTGGTTAAGGCATTTGGCTGCTAACCAAAAAGTCAGTGGTTCAAACCCACCAGCTACTCTGTAAAAGAAAGATGAGGCAGTCTGCTTTCATAAAGATTTACAGCCTTGGAAACCCAAGGGACATGCCTATGAATTGGAATTGACTTGATGGCAGTGAGTTTGGTTTATAGGAGCTCTGGTGGTGCTGTGATTAAAACCATATGGCTGCTAACCAGGTGGTTGAAATCCATTAGCTATTCCATGGGAGAAAGATGAGATAATCTGCTTCCATCTATACAGCCTTGGAAACCCAATGGGGCAGTTCTACTTTGTCATATAGGGTCTCTATGAGTTAGTATTGACTCAATGGCAGTGAGTTTTGTTTTTGTTTTGGAATACTTAATGATTGCATGTATCTCTTCACATATTTGTTGGCTGCTTGAATGTCTTTCTTAGTAAAATGTCTGGTCATGTTCTCCAGTTTTTTTAAAAAATTCTATTGTGATTTGGATGAACTTTTACAAAGCGAATTCATTTTCCATTCAGCAGTTCATATACATTTTGTCTCATGACATTGACTGCAATTCCCCACAATGTAACAGCTCTCTTCCCACTTCCTCCCCATAGTACCTCCTCCCTGTGTCCTTCCCTGTAATGCACTACCCCCCTGCCCCGTGCAAACACTTCCCCTCTGTTCTCCCAAGATTGATTGCTCCAAGCAGTGTATCTACCTGGTGTAAATGTTCACCCGACATGCCTGTCTATTGTTTGGCTGGAAGTCACAAGAGTGAGTTCAATTCCAGACTTTAAGGTCAGGTAGAGGCCATAGTCTCAGAGGTCTCACCAGGCTCTATCAGACCAACACACCTAGTCTTTTAAAAATGATTTTGAGCTTTGTTCCATATTGTTCTCCCACTCTATCCAGGATCTACTGCACTGATCCCCCTATGAGTGATTGACAGTGGTAGCAGGGCACCATCTAGCTCTTCTGGTCTCATGGTCATATAGGCTGAGGATTGCATGGTCTGACAGACCTTGGACTAATTGTTTCCACACATATTTGGTTTTCTTGATTCTTCTTTGTGCTGGATGAGCAGAGACCCATTGTTGTATCTAGATGGCCACTTGCAAGTTTTTAAGATCCTGGTTGCTTCTCACCAAAGCAGGATGTAGAACAATTTGTGTAGTACATTATGCCAATTGAGCTTGATGTCCCCTGCAACCATGGTCCTGAGCCTATAGGTCCAACTACTTACTTACAGCTCCAAGTAGCTGGCTATGGCCAAGAAGTCACTAGATTGGATTGTTTGTCTTTTAGTTGTTGAGGTTGAAGTTTTCTATAAATTTTAGAGAGTAGTCCCTTGTTAGATATCTCATTGCCAAAATTGTGTCCTTGTCTGTAGGTTGTCTTTTTACTCTTTTGGAGCAGTCTTTTGATGAGTGTAAGCGTTTAATTTTTAGGAAGTCCTGGTCATCTAGTTTATCTTCAGCTGTTTGTGAATTTTTAGTTATGTTTGATAGACTACATGTGACATAATATAGGACCCCTAAGTTTGCACCTAGGAGCTCTGGTAGCATAGTGGCTAAAAGCACTTGACTGCTAACCAGAAGGCTGGCGGTTCAAACCCACCAGCCACTCCTCGGAAGGAAGGTTGGGCAATCCTACTTCCGTAGTGATACTGCCTCGGAAACCCAAGGAGGGGTCGCTATGAGTCAGGGCTGACTTGACGGCACATAACAACAACAACAACAAGTTTGCACCTATTTTTTCTTCCCTGACCTTTATAGTTTTAGGTTTTATATTTAAGTCTTTAATGTATCTTGAGTTAGTTTTTGGACATGCAGTTAGTTTTTCTGCAAATGAATATCCATTTTGCCCACAATGTTTAATAACAAAAACTCTCTCTTCCCCGTTTAATGAATTTTGCCAGTTTGTCCAAGATAGCTGTCCATAAACAAACAAACAAAAAAAAACAAAAAACACCCAAATCCACTGCCATTGACTTCATTCCAGCTCATAGTGACCCTATCAAATAGAGTAGAACTGCACATAGGGTTTCCAAGGCTGTACACATTTACAGAAGCAGACTGCCTTATCTTTCTCCAATACAGCAGCTGGTGGGTTGGGTTCTCAATTCTGTTCTATTGGTCGATGTATCTGTCATTGTACCAGCACCAGGCTGTTTTGACTACCATGGTTGTATAGTGCTTTTTGAGATTAGAGTGTGTGAAGCCTCCTACTTTGTTCTTCTTCAATGCTTTGCTTATCTAAGTCTCATTCGTTTCCATATAAAGTTTGTGATTAATTTTTCTACCTCTTTAAAGAATGGTGATGGAATCTGTGTCAGGATTGCAAAAATATATAGGTCCCTTTGGGAAGTATTGACATTTTCACATGGTTAATTTTCCTATCCATGACCATGGTATTTGCTTCCATTTGTGGAAGGCTCTTTTGGTTTCTTGCAGTAGTGATTTTTAGTTTTCTTCATATAAGTCTTTTACATCCCCACTGTTGTTGTTAGGTGCTGTTGAGTCAGTTTCAACTTATATTGACCCTGTGGACAACAGAACAAAATATTGCCTGATTCTGCACCATCCTCAGAATCATTACTGTGTTTAAGCCCATCTTCTCAGCCACTGTGTCAATCCATTTCATTAAGGTCCTTCCTTTTTTTTGCTGACTTTCTATTTTACCTAGCATTATATCCTTCTCCAAGGACTAGTCCCTTCTGACAATAGGAGGAATGTACAAGAGACAAAGTCTGGCCATTCTAGCTTTTAAGGAGCATTCTGGCTGTATTTCCTCCAGGACAGATTGGTACATTCTTTTAGAAGTCAATGACACATTCAATATTCCTTGTCAACATTATAATTCTAGTGCATTCATTAGTCTGTGGCCTTCCTTATTCATTGTCCAGCTCTCACATGCATATGGGGCTATTGAAAATACTGTGGCTTGGGTCAGGCACATCTTAGTCTTCAAAATACATCTTTACTCTTAAATATTTTAAAGAATTCCTTTGCAGCAGATTTGCCCAATATGATATGTCACCTGACTTCTTGACTGCTGCTTCCATGGGCATTGATTGTAGGTCTAAGTAAAATGAAATCCTTGACACATTCAATCTTTTCTCCATTTATAATGATATTATTTATTGGTCTAGTTTTGAGGATTTTTGTTTTCTTTATGTTGAGGTAGCATAGTGGCTAATGCACTTACTGCTAACCAGAAGACTGGCAGTTCAAACCCACCAGCCACTCCTTGGAAGGAAAGTTGGGCAATCTACTGCTGTAGTGATACTGCCTCGGAAACCCAAGGGAGGGTCGCTATGAGTTGGGGCTGACTCGATGGCACATAACAACAGCAACAATGTTGAAGTACAATCCATACAGAGGCTGTAGTCTCTAATCACCAATAAGTACTTCAAATCTTCTTTCAGCTAGGAAGGTTGTATCATTTGCATATTGCAGGTTGTTATTTAGTCTTCCTCCAATCCTGATGCCACATTCTTCTTCATATAGTCCAGCTTCTCAGATAATTTCCTCAGCATACAGACTGAATAAGTATGATGAAAGTATACAACATTGATGTATGCTTTTCCTGGTTTTAAACCATGCACTGTCCCCTTATTCTGTTTGAATGGCTGCCTCTTCTCATGAGCACCATTAAATGTTGTGGAATTCCCATTCTTCACAGTGTTATCTAGAATTTATTATGATCCACCTTTGCATAGTCAATAAAACACAGGTAGGCATCTGTGGTAGTTAAGTTTGTGTGTCAGCTTGGCTGGGCCTAGTTGAGTGACAGCTGGATGTAGTATTCCCCATGATGAGATTGGTAATCAACTCCATGGTGGAATCTACTGTGAGCAGATGAGTAGCTGCCTTAGGGATGTGATCTTCTTCCTGTATATAAGCAGAAGCCTTGGGGAATGATCTCTAGCTTGTGGCATGCTTGGAACCTACATGTAGCTGTGTTGTTGTTCAGCAGCCTGCCATGCTCTGCTGATCTTGGGACTTACAATGAACTTAAATTAATGGCCTGCCATGTGGTTTGGTAACATTGGAACTGTGCCTTTTTATTTGTTGACCTTGGGCTTGTTAGCCTCAGCAGCCAGCAGCTGCCTGAGTGAAGAAATGCCTCTAGCTCCAGTGGGCCGGGAGCAGGAGGCAGAGCTGGACCCCAAGGTTGAGGGGCTTTCACCCATCCCCTAGAGCCTGGCACTTTGAACTTGGACTTAAAGCCTCCAAACTGTAAGAGAATAAACTCCTGTTTGTTAAGGCCATCCCATTTATGGTATATTCCTGTCAGAGCAGCCCTAGGTAGATAGACAGAACAGCATCTTTCTAGTATTCTCTGTTTTCAGCCGAGATCCATCAAACATCAGTGATGATTTTCCTCATTCCATGTCCTCTTCTGATTCCAAGAGTGGAGATTTAAGACCTCTTTATCAGGTTCCCATTCTCAAGGAGAATGCTTTCAGTCTCTCTCCATTGAGAGTAATGTTGGCTATTGGTTTTCTGTATATGCCTTTAATTATGTTGAGAAATTCCCCTTCTGTTCCTAATTTGAGGAGCTCTGGTGGCGTGAGTTTTTATCAGGAAAGGGTTTTTGGGATTTTATCAAATGCCTTTTATGCATCTATGGATATGATTGTATGGTTCTTTTTCTATGTTTTATTTATATGGTGTATTGTGTTGGCTGATTTTATAATGACTAACCATCTTTGAATACCTCATATGAATCCTACTTGGTCATGATGTATTAATTTTTTGGTAGGGTATTGGAGTCCATTGGCTAGGATTTTGCTGACAGTTTTTCCATTTATAGTCACAAGGTCTATAATTTTCTTTTTCAGTGGTGTCTTTACCTAGCTTTGATGTCAGAGTTATGCTTGCTTCATAAAATGAATTTGAAAGTATTCCATCCTTCTCTATGTTCTAGAATTTTTTGCATAGAATTGGTGTCATCTCTACTCTGAATGTTTGGTAGAATTCTCCAGTGAAGTCATCTGGACCATGGTTTTCTTTCTTTCTTTTTTTTTTTTTTTAAATAAACTGATGAATCTTTTCTTTTGTTATGTGTCTATTCAAATTTTCTACCTCAGTCTATGTCAGTTTTGGTAGGTAGTATGTTGCTAGAAATTTGTCCATTTCTTCTAGATTTGCAAATTTGTTGGAGTACAGTGTTTCATAGTATTCTGTTATTATCCTATTTATTTCAGTTGTTTCTGTTGTAATGTCACCCGTTTCATTTCTTATTTATAAAATTTGCATCTTCTTTCTCCTTTCCTTTGTTACTTTGGCCAGTAGTTTGTCAATTGTACTAATTCTTTCAAAGAACCGAACTGCAGTCTTGCTGATCCTTTCTGTTGTTTTTGTTGTCTGTGTCATTTATTTCTTCTCTAATATTTATTGTTTCCTTTCTTCTGGGACTGTGGGCTTTTTTTGCTGCTCTTTTTCTGTTTGTTAGATTAAGTTTTAATGTAACAATAAATATTTGTTATTTTTTAGTTAAAGTGTTGATTTTTGGCTCTTCTTTCCTGTTGGTGAGTGTGTTCATTGAATAAATAGACCTTAGAACACTACTTTTGCTGTGTCCCACAGGTTTTTATATGTTGCTTTTCACTCTTTCTTGATTCTAGGAATTTTTTTGTTGCATTTTTTATTTCTTCTAGTACCCACGTGGCTTTCAAGCAAGGTGATCTTGGTTTCTATGTATTTGATTTTTTTCCTTGTTCTTCCTATTGATTTCTAATTTTATAGCATCGTAATCTGAGAAGATGTTTGTATTATCTTTTGTTTTTGAATTTATTGATGCTTACTTTTTAGCCTAACATATGGTCTATTCTAGAGAATAATCCATGTGGTCTGGAAAAGAATATATACTGTACTTTTGTTGAGTAGAGTATTCTTTATATGTCTATAAGATCATGTTGCTTGATTGTATTATTAGATCCCCAGTAACTCTGTTGAATTTCTTTGTAGCTTTTCTGTCCCTCATTGAAAGTGACGTGTTATAGCCTCCTTCTATTACTGTGTTAAAGTCTCCAACGAATATTGTGTAGGGAGCTCTGGTGACGTAATGCCTAAAGCATTTGACTGCTAACCAGAAGGCTGGCGGTTCAAACCCTCCAGCCACTCCTTGGAAGGAAGGTTGGGCAATCTACTTCCGTAGTGATACCACCTCAGAAACCCAAGGAGGGGTCGCTATGAGTCGGATCTGACTCAATGGCAGTGTGTTTGGTTTTGGTTTTGGTATTATTGTGTAATTTTCTATTTCTCTTTTCAATTCTGTGAAAATTTGTTTTGTGCATATTGTAGCTCTCTCATTGGATGAGTATGTATTTATTATGCTTATGTCCTGTTGTTGAAATGAACCTGTAATCACTATATAATGTCCTTCTTTGTCTCTTATGATGGCTTTTGCCTTAAAGTCTATTTTATAAGAGATTTAGATTGCCACTCTTGCTTTTTCTGGTTGTCATTTACTTGATATATTTTCTCCATCCTTTGAGTTTTAGCTTATTTTTATCTTTGTGCCTATTGTGTGTCTCTTGTAGGGAGCATATTGATGTTTTCTTATCCATTCTGCCACTTTCTGTCTCTTGCGTGGTCTATTCAATCCATTTATATTCAGTGTAATTATTGATAGGTATGAATTTACTGCTGCCATTTTTTTATTATTTTTATTTTTTATTGTGCTAATTATTTCTTTTTTCATATAATTTTCCCTACTGACTTCTGTTTTGGGATTTTCTTTTCACTTCTTTGTTTCTGTTGCCTTTGTATTTACTGAGCTTTTATGGTTTTCTTCTTTTTTATTTTGGTGAGAAGATTTATTAATTTTCTTTGTGGTCACCCCGAAATTTACTTTTATCTTCTTAAGTTTAAAATAGTCTATCTTGATATTGCCTCAACTTTCTCTCCATATGGAAGTTCTGTAACTACACCATTTATTCTGAGAGAGGTAGTTTTCTATCTGGTTGTTGTTGTTGTCATGTGCCGTTGAGTCGGCCCGGACTCATAGTGACCCCTCCTTGGGTTTCTGAGACAGTATCACTACAGAAGTAGGTTGCCCAACCTTCCTTCTGAGGAGTGGCTGGTGGGTTTGAACTGCCAGCCTTCTAGTTAGCAGTCAAGTGCCATAGGCACTATGCTACCAGATGGGAAATGTGTTTGAGTTTGCTCATTGGAGAAGGAGGATAAAGAATGTTTCCAGTTAAATTGTTGAGACTATTTCTTTTCATTCACCCATGCCAGCCCTCTGATTTATTGTATTTTTCATTAACATTGAAAACAACAATAATAAATAAACCATATTTAAGGGTTTTCAAAGAACTTTCTCTTTGGTTCTTGATTTATTGGCAGCTATCCCAATAGATTTTTAACTTTAACATCACTTGATGAGTCTATTAATATACTTCTGAAAATTCACTTGATATATATGTTCTACAACACTTTTTTCACCTACTATTCAAATGATACTTTGATCCTATCCTGAGCCTACCATTAACTGAGGACTGTAGAGTGCTTTGCATACCACAAGTGAATGGAAGGTTATAGGAGGAATGGTGTTATTTTCAAGATTCAAAGTTCTAATTTTTTTTCATTTACATTTTTCCTCAATATGAATTACTGTATTAATGTATAATACCATTACCAGTTAGTGGAAAATAAGGAAAGCTCTGTTAATATATGTTGTTGTTGTTGTTATGTGCTGTCGAGTCGCCCCAACTCATAGCGATCCCTCCTTGGGTTTCCAAGGCAGTATCACTACAGAAGTAGGATTGCCCAACCTTCCTTCCGAGGAGTGGCTGGTGGGTTTGAACCGCCAGCCGTCTGGTTAGTAGGCAAGTGTCTTAGCCACTATGCTACCAGAGCTCCCTTGTTAATATATAGACTGCTTTTAAAAGGTAAAGGCAGAATTCCCTGGGAAGTTCACTTCACTTAATGTGTACTGATCCCTAAATTTCAAGGCAACAGTCTGTGTGAATTCTGGCCGCAGGCATGAACCGCCTGCTTAGCAGGCTGCTTTAGAGCTCTTGTCTAAGGAATCTCCATTTTTGTCACTATTTCTTTCAAGGTGTTGAATAATTTAAAAATGGCAGTTGCAACAATATGTAAAAAAAAAAAAAAAATGCTGACAGCTGGCAGCATTCAACTTACTTTTCTGTCCTTTTCATTGAAAGCTAAGAGCGTTTTGCACTGTTGGAGGAAGTGGAATTTCAGACGTTATTTGGATTAAGTCACAGCATAGAGCCTGATTAGAATAAAGACTCCTACCTGATTGAAGCTCTTTGCAAGTCTTGCTTGGCAGGACTAGTACAAACCTGTCTTTCTTAAACTATCCTGCTATGTGAGATGAGATACCTATACTTTTCAGGATACCTGTTCATTTTGAAGAAGATAATTTTTCTTTGTTTTGTTTTCCAGGTGATCTCTCTTATAATATTTCTTAATAATCTGACAATAATGTCAGAATAATAACTCCCTGCATTCTCTATTGAAAGTGTATACTCATAGTATGCATAGAATATGTTACTTGTAGCTATAAAGTAGTCAAAGGAAGGAGAAGGAAGATGTGGTAATTGAGCAAGGCACATACTGAAATAACCACAGTATCAGGTGGAAAGTGCAGTGAGGGAGTACAATGCCACCATAGCTCTCAGAAGAGATGCAGGTTCAGTGATACTGTTGAGTTCCCTTCAGTAAGTGTCTGGGACTATCATGTTTTAGACTTGACTGTGTTCAATGCATTTGATGATCTGTGTTGAGACCTTCCCTCCATTTGCTACTTGCTTGAGAAACAGTTTAGCCTGTATTAGTAGTGTGGGGGAAAAAATGATACTAAGCTTTTTTAAAAAATGAAACAAGCATAACATTAGGCACATTGTGGAACTGGTTAGAAAACTGGAATTGGGGCCATCTTTTCACTTCTTAACATGCTCTATCTACAGAGGGAGAATCTGTAAATGAAGGACCCCTAAAAACATATGAGTGACTGTGGAAGGGAAATTTAAGGAAAATTGGATAACTTTACTTAACAGAACAGGAATTTGGGACTGAAATGGGAAGAATTAGGAGAGGTACACAAAATTCAACTAAGAAGTATCAATAGCAAGAACAAATAAATATATTTAAAAAAAATGAAAGGACTTTTTTTTTATGAAAGGACTAAAGTGTACCCTGAGCTGCTGGCCATCTGAGATACTTCTCTTCTATCTCCTTGGCTCTGGTTGGTAAAATGGTCACAAGAATGTTGTTGTTGCTATTAGTTGCCATTGAATTAGCTTCTACTTTGAATGACCTCATGTATAACAGAACGAAAAGTGCCCAGTCTTGTGCCATCTTCATGGTTGTTGGTATGTTTAGTCCATTGTAGTGCCTATTTTGTCAATCCACCTACTTACCAACCATCATCCTCCTGTAATAAGGGATCTTTCCTGATGATGTGTTCAAAGTAAGCCAAAATCTTATCCTCCTTGCTTTTGAGGTGCCTTTTGTTTGTATTCCATTGAAGAATGATCTTTTCCATAGTGTATTTAATATTCCTTGCCAACTCTATTCAATACATATGAATAGAGTCATGTGTAAAAGCACTGATCTCAGATGTTTTGGCATTAGAATTTAAAAGAACAATCAAATTTAGCACAATTTTAAGAAAACTACTGCATAAAAATTACTGAATAAATTTTAAAAGATTTGAAGAGCCCAGTCACTCTTTCTCTATGCCTACCACATGCCTGGCACACAAGTGCTCAGAGTGTGTTTGTTGCATTCAAGTGGCAAGACAGTTACTAAGCAGTGCAAATTTGTCAACATTGTTTTTTCTTTTTGTAGCACAGTGCCTAAGGCATTTGACTGCTAACCAGAAGGCTGGTGGTTCAAACCCACCACCCACTCCTTGGAAGGAAGGTTGGGCAAACTACTTCCGTAGTGATACTGCCTCGGAAACCCAAGGAGGGGTCACTATGAGTCAGGTCTGACTCAATGGCAAATAGCAACAACAACAACAATACTAACTTCAAAAAGTTTTGGATGAAATTGAGCCAAAAATGTGATTAGTGTGCAAATTAAAAGACAAACACAGAAATAATTTTGGAAAATAAAGGAATAAAATGGTAAATTCGAATCAGAATGCTGTGAACAAGCATGTTTAACAATGGACAAGGCATTTTTGTTTTATTAATAAGATTGGGTGTGAATCACACACAGATTATTTATATGTGATATTATTTTGTGGTTGAGATTATAAGACTCTAAAAGGCTAAAAGGGTATGTTGCTAATTTACACTTTCTTCTTCTAAAGTTATTTTGGCGGATCTGCATGTTGTCTTGGAAAAATGATGAGTGATTTTTATGTTGGTCATTTTTCCATTACAACCAGAACTTTTTCTTTTTTACTAAGACAAAGTCTTTAAGGAAAGTGAAAGAGAGAGAGAGAAAAAGTGTAAATAAAAAGAAGAGAAACAGCAAGGAAATAAAAATAAATAAAGGTAACCAAGTTAGGAGATTGCAGTACCTCCATGGAGAATTTATTCAGTGGCCTTGCCTTTTGTTTACTCCCTAAGGCAAGAGTTGGCTCATTGCAGTAAAAAATACTGAATGAGGCTTATCATTTGGTTGAGAAGCTGAATATGTTTGTTTTGACTTGTTACACAGCACTATTTTGGCCGCTTGATTTCGACTGTGTAGTTGGGTATTTCTTCACCTTGCAAAGCTTTCATTTTTCAGTGACAATCTCTCTCCTAGTTTGTTTTAAATGAGATCAGTGCTGAGTAGGATCTTTAAAATGCTTCTTTGACATTTAATTCAACACATTTCTGTTGGTACTTCTAAGGTGCTAGGTAGGCAGTAGTTTCAGGCTCCTAGGGAAATGCACATTTTATAATTATGGGTAGCTAAGTGTTGTGCACCTGACACAAGTCATGGTATTTTCAATCACCTCATATGCATGTGAAATCTGGACAACGAATTAGGAAGACCAAAGAAAAGTTGATGCTTTTGAGTTGTGGTGCTGGTGAAGAATGCTGAAAGTACCATGTTGTTGTTGTTGTTATGTGCCGTCGAGTCGGCCCCGACTCATAGCGACCCCTCCTTGGGTTTCCGAGGCAGTATCACTACGGAAGTAGGATTGCCCAACCTTCCTGCCGAGGAGTGGCTGGTGGGTTTGAACCGCTAGCCGTCTGGTTAGCAGGCAAGTGTCTTAGCCACTATGCTACCAGAGCTCCCGAAAGTACCATAGACTGCTAAAAGAGCTAACAAATCTGTCCTGGGGGAACTGCAGCCAGAATGCTCCTTGGAAGCAATATTGACCAGACTTCCTCTCATCTGCTTTGGTCATGTTGTCAGAAGGAATCATTCCTTGGAGAAGGATATCATCTTTGGTAAAGTGGAGCATCAACGACCAAGAGGAAGGCCCTCAAAAAGATGGATTGACACAGTGGCTACAATGATGGGCTCAGGTATAGCAAAGATCATGGGGCTGGCACAGGGCCAGGTAGTGTTACTTTCTGCTATACGTAGGGTCACTATGAGTCAGAGACAACTTGATGGCACCTAACAACAACAAAGCGTTGGGAGGAACTTGAAAAAAATATATTTATTTTTTTTAAATTTTGTTGTGCTTTAGGTGAAAGTTTACAGAGAAAAATAGTTTCCCATTCAATAATTTGTGCATAAAATGTTCTATGACATTGGTTGCATTTAAAAAAATACACAAATAAGCTCATCTTTAATATTTGGAAAATTTTCATCGTTTCCTTTACTCCATGAGTTCATATCTCCATTCAACTTCCATCATAGAATTTGAAATGATATATTTAGGCTTGAAAGTCTTTTACTGTCATCTTTTCATATCTCTCTACAATAAAAATATTTATATAACTTAAACATTTTATTTTTTTCTGAATGGAGTTATTGTTGGGATCATTGATTTAAAAATGATATGTATTTCGATATATAATAAACACAAAAACTAAAATTATAGTTAAATATACCTTATTATTTATTTATTTATTTACTTTTATTGTGATGACAACATACACAACAAGACATTCACCAAAATAACAACGTCCACATTTACAGTTCAGGGACATTGATTACATTTTTCATATTGTGTCACGAATATTGCTATCCTGTTCCAAAATATTCTACCACCTATTAGCACAAACTCAATGCCCCCAAAAACAAAGCTACCCCTTTCCCCCTCCCTCCTACCCCTGGTAACCACTAATAATATTTGGTATGTAAATCTATCTTTTTTATCAACCTATCTAGAAATTTTCTCTCCCCTCCCCTCCCATTCCTGGTAACCAACAAAGAAAGATTTTTCCCGTTCTGTAAATACTCTTTTCACTTTTTTGGAGAAGTCTTTTGATGCACATAAGAATTTAATTTTTAGAAAGTCCCAATCATCTAGTTTATGTGTAAACCTTTCTATGTGTAAACCTTTCCTTGACTTTTTACAATAATGGATTAATATGATATTTGTCCTGTGATTGACTTATTTCATTCAGCATAATATCTTTCAAGCTTATCCATGTTATGTGGTGTTTTAGAGATTGTGCATTATTCTTTAGAGTTGCATAGCATTCCATTGTATGTATGTACCACATTTTGTTTATCCATTCCTTGGTTGATAGGCACTTAAGTTGTTTCCATCTCTTTGCTATTGTGAATAGTGCTGGGAACATGAGTGTGCATATATCTATTCATGCCCTGCCTCTCACTTCTTTGGCATATATACCCAGTAATGGGATTGCTGGGTCAAATGGTATTTCTATTTCCAACTTTTTAAGGAATCATCATACTTCTTTCCACAGTGGTTGTATCATTTTACAGTCCCCCCAGCAGTGTGTGAGAGTCCCAATCTCTCTGCATCCTTGCAAGCATTTGCTATTTTCTGTTTTGTTGAACATTCCTATTTGTGCTGGGGTGAGATGGTATATCATGGTTGTTTTCATTTGCATCTCTCTAATGTCTTATGATCACATACAGTATTTGCTGATTGCCTGAATATCTTCTTTGGGGAGGTGTCTGTCCCTGTCCTCAGCCAATTTTTAAATTGGATTGTTTGTCTTTTTGATGTTGAAGTATTAGAGTTTTCTATAAATTTTAGAGTTAAGTCATTTGCCTGATATGTCATTGCCGAATACTTTTTCCCATTCTGTAGGTACACTTTTTACTTTTTTGGAGAAGTCTTTTGATGCACATAAGAATTTAATTTTTAGAAAGTCCCAATCAACTAGTTTATCTTCTGCTGTTTGTGCATCTTGGGTTATGCTTGATAGTCTACTTATACCATAAATTAGGGCCCTTAAGTTTGCCCCAATTTTTTCTTTGATGAACTTTATAGTTTCAGGTTTCACATTTAAGTTTTTGATCCATCTGGAGTTAGTTTTTGTGTGTGGTGTGAGGTATGGATCTTGTTTCAGTTTTCTGCAAATGGAAATCCAGTTTTGCCAACACCATTGGTGAAAGAGACTATCTCTTCCTCCTTTAATGGATTTTCATCCCTTTATCAAAGATTACCTGACCATAGGTGCATGAATCTATTTCTGGGTTCTCAATTCTGTTACACTGGTCTATGTGTCTGTTATTATACCAATACCTGTTAGTATTTTTTGTTGGCTGTTGGCTGTTTTGACAACTGTGGCTAATAATAGGTTTTGATATCTGGGAGTGAGACCTCCTACTTAGTTCTTCTTCTTCAGTAGTGCTTTGTTTATTGGATATCTCTTTCCCTTGCATATAAAATTAGTGATTGTTTTTGCCATATCTTTGAAGAATGTTGATGGAATCTGGATTGGGATTGCATTGAATGTAGAGATTGCTTTGGGTAGTATTTACATTTTCACAAAGTTCAATCTTCCTATCCATGAGCATGGTAAGTGCTTCTATTTAGGTAGATCTCTTATAGTTTCTTGAAGTAGCATTTTGTAGTTTTCTTTCTATAGATCTTTTGTGTTCCTGGTAAGTTTTATTTCCCAATTATTTTATCTTTTGTGTTGTTGTTTTTATTGCTATTGGGTTAGTTCAGAAACATAGCGACCATGTGTATAACAGAACAAAACACTGCCCAGTCCTGTGCCAGCTTTATAATTCTTGCTACACCTGAGCCCATTGTTGCAGCCACTGTGTCAGTCCATCTCATTGAGGGCCTTTCTTTTTTCATTGACCCTCCACCAAGCATGACATCCTACTCCAGGGAATGGTCCCTTCTGACAACATGACCAAAGTAGGTGAGATGATGTCTGGCCATTCTTGCTTCCAAGGAACATTCCAGCTGCACTTCTTTCAGGACAGATGTGTTAGTTCTTTTGGAAGTCCATGGTACTTTGAGTATTCTTCAGAAACACCACACCTCAAAAGCATCAACTGTTCTTTGGTTTTCCATATTCATTGTCCAGTTCTCACACACACATAAGTGACTGAAAATATCATGGTTTGGGTCAGGCACTCTTTAGTCTTCAAAGAGACATTTTTGTTCTTCAGCACTTTAAAGAGGTCTTTTGAAGCAGATTTGTCAGTGAAATACGTCACCTGATTTCTTGACTGATGCTTCCATAAGTGTTGATTGTGGAACCAAGTAATATGAAATCTTTGACAACCTCAATCTTTTCTCCATTTATCATGATGCTTCTTAATAGTCCAGTTGTGAGGATTTTTGTTTTCTTTATGTTGAGATAAGGGGCTCTGGTGGCATGTGCCTAAGGCATTTGACAGCTAACCAGAAGGTTAGTGGTTTGAACCCACCAGCCACTCCATGGAAGGAAGACTGGGCAATCTTTTCCATAAAGATTTACCACCTCAGAAACCCAAAGGGGGTTTCTATGAGTTGGAATTGACTCGATGGCAGTGAGTTTGCTTATGGTTTAGGTTGAGATATATTCCATAATGCAGACTGTAGTCTTTAATCCTCATCAGTAAGTGCTTCAAGGCATCCTCACTTTCAGCAAGCAAAGTTGTGTTGTCTGCATATCACAGGTTGTGAATTAGTCTTTCTCCAATCCTGATGCCATGTTCTTCTTCATATAGTCCAGTTTCTTGGATTATTTGCTCAGGATACAGATTGAATAAGTATGGAGGAATGATACAACCCTGACATACTCCCTTGCTGATTTTAGACCATGTAGTATCTCCTTCTTCTGTTAGAATAACAACCTCCTGGTCTATGCACAGGTTCTTCTTGAGTACAATTAAGTGTTCTGGAATCCCTATTCTTCTCAATGTTATCCATAATTTGTTATGATCCACACAATCGAATGCTTTTGCATAGTCAATAAAACACAAGTAAACATCTTTTTGGTATTCTTTGCTTTGATCCAAGATCCATCTAACATCAGCAATGATATCCCTCGTTCCATGTTCTCTTCTGAATCCAGCTTGCATTTCTGGAAGCTCTCTGTCAATATACTGCTGCAATTATTTTTGAATTACCTTCAACAAGATTTTACTTGTGTGTGATATTAATGATTTTGTTTGATGATTTCTACATTCTGTGGAATCACTTTTCTTTGGAATGGGAACAGATATGGATCTCTTCCAGTCAGTTGGCCAGGTAGCTGTCTTCCAAATTTCTTGGCATAGCTGAGTGAGTGCCTTCAGTGCAGCATCCATTTGTTGAAACATCTCAATGGGTATTCCATCAATTCCTGGAGCCTTGTTCTTCACCAATTCCTCCAGTGCAGCTTCTAATTCTTCCTTCAATATCACTGGTTGTTCATCATATGCCACCTCCAGCAATGGATGAACATCAACCAATTCTTTTTGGTACAGTGACTCTGTGAATTCTTTCCATCTTCTTTTGAGGTTTCCTGCGTCATTCAATATTTTTCCCATTCAATATTTTTCAATATTGAAATCAAGGCTTGAATTTTTTCTTCATTTCTTTCAGCTTGAGAAATGCTGAACTTGTTCTTCCCTTTTGGTTTTCTAACTCCAGTTCTTTCCACATTTCATTGTAATCATTGACATTGTGTTCTTGAGCTGCTCTTTGATGTTTTCTGTTCAGCTCTTTTACCTTGTCATTTCATCCATTTGCTTTACCACTCCCTTTCAAGGGCAAGTTTCAGAGTCTCTTCTGACATCAATTTTTATCTTTTCTTCCTTTCCTGTCTTTTTAATGGCCTTTTGCTTTCTTTGTGGATGATATTCTTGATGTCATCACACAATTCCTCTGGTTCTCAGTCATTGATGTTCAATGCATCAAATCTGTTCTTTAGGTGGTCTCTAAATTCAGGAGGGATATAATCAAGGTCATATTTTGGCTCTTGTGGACTTTTTTTAATTGTCTTCAGCTTTAACTTAAACTTGCATATGAGAAGTTGATAGTCTGTTCCACAGTCAGCACCTGGCTGAAGATATTGAGCTTCTCTATGGCCTCTTTCTGCAGATGTAGTTAATCTGATTCCTGTGTATTCCATCTGATATGGGCCACATGTGTAGTTACCATTTGTGTTGTTGTAAAATGTATTTGTGATGAATAAGTCATTAGTTTTGCAAAATTCTGTCAGGCGATCTCCAGCGTCATTTCTATCACCAAGGCCATATTTTCCAATTACTGGTGATTCTTATTTGTTTCCAATTTTTGCATTGCAATCACCCGTGATAACCAACACATCTTGATTGCATGTTTGGTTAATTTAAGACTGCAGAAACTGGTAAAAATCTTCCATTTCCTCATCTTTGGCTTTGGTGGTTGGTGCATGAATTTGAATAATAGTCATATTAACTGGTCTTCCTTGTAGGCATATGGATAGTATCCTATCACTGACAGCATTGTACTTCAGAACAGATCTTAAACCATCCTTTATAATGATGAATGCCATGCCATTCCTCTTCAAATTGTCATTCCCAGCATAGTAGATCATATGGTTGTCTGATTCAAAATGGCCAAAAACAGTCCATTTCAGCTCACTAATATCTGGGATATCAACCTTTATGTGTTCCATTTCATTTTTGACAAATTCCAATTTTCCTAAACTCATACTTCATACATTCCATGTTCTTGTTATTAATGGAAGTTTGCAGTTATTTCTTCTCATTTTAGTTTGTACCACATCAGCCAGTGGAGGTCCTGAAAGCTTTCCTCCCTCTGCATCACTAAGGTCAGCATTACTTTGAGTAGGCAGCTCTTCCCTAGTCGTATTTTGAATGACCTGAGGGCCTCATCTTCTGGCACTATATTGGACAATGTTTCAGGGCTATTCATTTTCCAGTAATACATCAGACAGCATTTCATTGCTATTCACTGGCCAATTCTTTGATAATGGATATCCCCTTTCTTCTTCTGAGTCTGTCTTAGTCTGGAAGCTCCAATGAAACCTCTCCACCATAGGTGACCCTGTTGGTATTTTAAATATTAGTGGCATAGCCTCCAGCCTCACAGCAACACACAAGCCATCACAGTACAACAAGCTGACAGACAAATGGTGGATCTTTGGGTAGCTGTTGTGAATGGCATTGATTTACTTATTTCCTTTTCAGGGACCTCTTTGTTGGTGTAGAAGAATCTAACTGATTTTTGTATGTTGATCTTGTATCCTGTCATTATGATAAATCTTTCAATAAGTTCCAGTAATTTTCTTGCTGAGTCTCTTGGATTTTCTATGTGTAGGATCACATTATCTGCAAATAGGGATAGTTTTACTTCTTCCTTATCAGTATGGATGCCTTTGATTTCCATTTCTTTTCTTCTTGCCCTTGTTGGGACTTCCAGTGCAATGTTGAATAGAAGTGGAGATAGAGGGCATCCTTGACTTGTTGCTGTTTGCATGGGGAATTATTTCAGTCTCTCTCCATTGAGAAATAATGTTAGTTGTTGGTTTCTCATATAAACCTTTTATCTATATTGAGGAATTTCCCTTCCTTTCCTTTTTTTCTGAGAGTTTTTAATCAGTTATGGGTGTTGGATTTTTTCAAATGCCTTTTTGGCATCTAGTGATATGATCATGTGATTCTTTCCCTTTATTTCACTTATATGATGGGTTATGGTGATTGTTTTTCTAATGTTGAACCATCCTTCCATACCGAGTATGAATGCCACTTTGTCATGATGTATTATTTTTTTTAATAGGTTGTTAGAGTCTATTGACTAGGATTTTGTTGTAGATTTTGCATCTATATTCATGAGGGATACGGGTCTGTAATTTTCTCTGTAGTGATGTCTTTGCCTGTTTTGGGTATCAGGTTATGCTTGTTTCATAAAATGAGTTTAGGAGGATTCCATCCTTTTCCATGTTCTGGAATAGTTTGAGTAGAACTGGTGTCAACTCTTCTAGAATTCTCCAGTGAAGCCATCTGGGCTACAACTTGTTTTGTTGATAAATTTTTTATGACCTGTTCAATTCTTCTTTTGCTATGGGTCTTTTCAAATTCTCCACATCAGTCTGTGTTACTGTACATAAATAGTGTGTTTTTAGAAACTTGTCCATTTCATCTAGGTTTTCACATTTGTTGAAGTACAGTTCTTTATAGTACCCTGATATTTTTGTTTTTATTTCTGTTGATTTTGTTGTGAGGTCACCTCTTTCATTTCTTACTCATGTTATTTGCATCTTCTCCTTCTGTTCTTTTGTTAAGTTTGCCAGTGGCTTGTCAATTTTATTAATCTTTTCAAAGAATCAGATTCTAGTCTTGTTGATTTTTTTCTGTTGTCTTTCTATTTTCTGTTTCATTTATTTCTGCTTGAATCTTTAATATTTCTTTTCTTTTGGTGACTGTTGGCTATTTTTTTTTTTTCTGCTCTTTTTCTGATTGTTGGAGATGTTGGGTTAAGTTGTTGATTTTGACATTTTCTTCTTTTCTGATGTGTGCATTGCTATAAATTGCCCTCTGATCACTGCTTTTGCTGTGTCCCAAAGATTTTGGCATGTTGTGTTTTCATTCTCATTGGATTCAAGGAATTTTTTTTTTATTTTATTTTTTATTTCTTCTATTATCCCATTGCTTTTGAGGAGGGTGTTATTCAGTTTCCATGCCCTTGCTCCTGTTTCATTGTTTTTCCCAGTTTTCTATTTTTATAGCATTGTGATCAAGAAGATACTTTGCAGTATTTCAATGTTTTTGAATTTATGGAGGCTTGTTTTGTGGTCTAACATATAGCCTATCCCAAAGAATGTTCCATGTGTGCTGTAAGAGAATGTATATTTTGCTGTTTTGAGGTGAGGTGCTCTGCAGATGTCTATAAAGTCAAGTTGGTTCATCATATTGTTTAGTTCTTCAGCATCTTTGTTAAGTTCCTTTCCAGTTGTTCTATCTCTTATTGAAAGTGGTATATGAAAGTCTCCTACTATTACTGTGGAGTCATCTATTTGTCTTTTCAATTCTGTTAAAGTCTGATTTATGCATTTTGGGGCTCTTTCATTGGGTCCATAGATATTTATTATGATTATATCCTCTTGTTCAATTGATCCTTTATTCATTACATAATGTCTTCCTTGTCTCTTAGAATCATTTTTGTCTTAAAGTCTATTTTATCAGAAACTAATATTGACACTCCTGCTTTTTTTGGGGGGTGTCATTTGCTTGGTATATCTTCTTCCAACCTTTGAATTTTAGTCTATTTTTGTCTTTGTGCCTAAGGGGAGTCTCTTGTAGACAGCATATGGATGGGTTATGTTTTCTTATCCAGTCTGCAACTCTCTGTCTCTTGAGTGGTACATTTAATCCATTGACATTCAGTATAATTATTGACACATATGAATTTATTGATGTCATTTTGTTATGTGTTTTTTCATGGTGTTGCTGATTTCTTTGTTCTATATAATTTTCTGTGCTAAGCTCATTTTGTTTATGAATTGTGTTATCATCTCCTTCATTGCTATTGTTGTAGTATTTGCTAAATATTTGTTCTTGTTCTCTTATTTATTTTGGTGCAGAGGTTTATTACTTTTCTTTGAGGTTACCCTGTGATTTATTATTTTCTTCCCAAGTTTAAAACAGTCTGTTCTGTCTTGCTATTGTCTTGACTCCTCACCATTTAGAAGTTCTACACTATTTATTCCCACTGTTTGGTTTACAATTGTCCTCATTTACCCATTAATGTTTCTGGTTTCCTGTTTATAGTCTTGTAAGCTTATTTTAGTTTGGATACTTCTTTAACCAGGTTGGTGTCATCGTGTGTGTTAATCATTGGTTTGTTTGCTGCTGTTGGTTCTCTATTGGAAGGATTCCCTTTAATATCTCTTGTAAGGCTGGTCTGTTTTTAAAAAATTCCCCCAATTTCTATTTGTTTGGAAATCTTCTAATTTCACCCTCATAGTTGAGGGGCAATTTTGTTGGGTATATAATTCTTGGTTGCAGCATTTTTTTTTTTTCTTTCAGGGTTTTTATGTATTTCATCCCATTGCCTTCTAACCAGCATGGCTTCTGCTGAGAAATCAGTGCTTAGTCCATGAATTTCTTGAATGGATATGTTCTCATCTTTCATCATACAGGGAAATTGTTTTCCAAAAAAATCATCAATAATATTTTCTGTGGGGTTTTTTTTTTTTTTGTGTGTGTGTTTTCTTATTAGGGAATTCCACCTATGCATACATTATTTCTCTTGATGGTGATCCCACATGAATCTTAGGCTTTCTATATTTTATTTTGATTTTTTTTTTTTTTTCTGATCAATCCTTTACAAAGTAATACTGAGGTATTTGTCTTCAATCTCATTAATTCTGTCTTCCACTGATTCAATTCTACTCCTTTGCCTATTCAATGTGTCATCTATTTCTGAAATCTTAGTATTAATCTCCTGGATTTCTATTTGTTGTTTTTGTATTGTTGTGTCATGATTATAGCCACCTGAATTTAGAGACCATCTAAAGAATAGATTTGATGCACTGAATACCAGTGATGGAAAACCAGACAAATTGTGGGATGACGTCAAGAACATCATACATGAAGAATGCAAAGGTGATTAAAAAGTGGGAAAAGGAATAAAATATAAAAATGAATATCTGAAGAGACTCTGAATCTTGCTCTTTAATGGAGAATAGCTAAAGCAAATGGAAGAAATTACAAGATAAAAGACCTGAACAAAAGATTTCAAAGAGCAACTGGAGAGCACAAATTCAATTATTATAATGAAATGTGCAAAGACTTGCAGTTGTAAAACCAAAAGGGAAGAACACACTCAGCATTTCTCAAGCTGAGAGAACAGAAGAAAAAATTCAAGTCTCAATTTGCAATATTGAAAGATTCTATGGGCAAAATATTGAATGATGCAGGAAACATCAAAAGAAGATAGAAGGAATACACAGAGTCACTGTACCAGGAAAAACTGGTCAATGTTCATCTATTTCAGAAGGTGGCATATGATAAAGAACCAATGGTAGTGAAGGAAGAAGTTGAAGCTACACTGAGGGAATGGGTGAAAAACAAGTCTCCAGGAATTGATGGAATACCCAATGAGATGTTTCAACAAACAGATGCCACCCTGGAGGCCCTTATTTGTCTATGGCAAGAAATTTGGAAGATAGCTGGTCAACTGACTGGAAGAGATCCATATTTGTACCCAAATGAAGAAAGGTGATCCAACAGAATGTAGAAATTATCAAACAATATCATTAATGTCACATACAAGTAAAATTTGGCTGAAAATAATTTAAAAGTGCTTGCAGCAGTATATTGACAGGGAAATTCCAGAAGTGCAAGCTGGATTCAGAAGAGGACATGGAACAATGGCTATCACTGGGAATGTGAGACAGATCTTGGCTGAAAACAAAGAATACCAGAAAGATGTTTACTTGTGCTTTATTGATTATGCAAAAGTGTTCAACTGTGTGGATCCTGAAGACTTATGGATAACAATGAGAAGAATGGGAATTCCAGAACACTTAACTATGCTCATGAGGAACATGTACCCAGATCAGGAAGCTGTTGTTTGAATAGAAAAAGGGGATACTGCATGGTTTAAAATCAGGAAGGGACCGCCTAAGGGTTGTATCCTTTCACCATACCTATTCACTCTGTATTTTAAGAGCAAATAATCTGAGAAGCTGGACTATAGGAAGAACATGGCATCAGGATTGGAGGAAAACTCATTAACAACTTTCAGTATGCAGAAGACACAACCTTGCTTGCTGAAAGTGAAGACAACTAGAATCACTTACTGAAAGATTAAAGAGTACCCTCTGCACTATGGATTATACCTCAACATAAACCACAAAGCCAAATCGACTGTCATCAAGTTGATTCTGACTCATAGTGAGCCCCATTGGGTTTCTGAGGTGGTAAATATTTATGGAAGTAGATTGCCCCATCTTCCTTCCAAGGAGTGGCTAGTGGATTTGAGTCACCAACCTTCTGGTTAGCAGTCAAATGCCTTAGGCACTATGCCACCAGAGCTCCTATATGTATATATGTGTGTGTGTGTGTGTGTGTGTATACATGTATACAAAGAACAAAATGCTGCCCAATTCTGTGCCACCCTTACAGTCCTTGCTATACCTGACCCCATCATTTCAGCCACTATGTCACTCCATCTCATTAAAGTCTTCCCCTTATGTGGAAGCTCTGGTGGCCTAGTGACTAAGGCATTCGACTGCTAATGAGAAGGATGGTGGTTCAAACCCACCATCCACTTCTTGGAAGGAAGACTGGGAAATCAATTTCCATAGAGATACTGCCTTGGAAACCCAAGGAGGGTGACTATGAGTCAGTATTGGCTCCACGGCCATGAGTTTTATACATACATATGTATATACACACATATATATGTACATATATATACATATATATACACACATATATATCCCTGTTCCACTGGTTTTGCTTCTCTGGAGAACCCAGCCTAAGACAGTATCTATCTATCTATCTATTATATCTATATATAGATAAGTCCCTATGTATGTATATAAATAGAGAGATAAATGTATTCCAAGGAAATGGCTCACACAGTTGCAGAGGCTGGCAAGTCCCAAGTCTGTTGGTCAAACATCAAGCCTGAGACTTCTCCTGTTTCATGCAGCTGCAGTGGCTGGAAGAACCAGGATCAGCAGGCAACATAGCAGGCTGATGAATCCAAGATCAGAAGTTAAAATGGTAGCTTGTTGGCTCACAGGCTTTGAAGGTAACCATCAGAAAATTGACAGGCAATAAGGCAGGCCACTGGTCCAAGTCTAGGAACTGGAGATCATGTTTAGCCAGATGCAGGATTCAGATACAGCAGAAAGCCACAGAACTTTGCCAGGACATCCATGTATATATTAGAAATAGACCACATCCCTGAGGAAACTCTCTTTCAACTGACTGGCTGCTCATAGCAGATCTCATCATGGAGATGATTATATTATATCAGATCTCATCATGGGGGATGACTCCATCATAAAAGCTAAACCACTGAGAATCATGGCCCAGACAAGTTGACACTCAACCTTAACTATCACAAATACTCTCCTTGATATTTTTCCCAGTGAGCCAAAAACATTTGGTTATGGCTTAGATTATCTCTTTTCATTCTGGTATGAAAAAGTAGAATAAACTTGAGAGTGCAATATATTCAAATTCAATGTAATTCAAATTTAAAATGCCTGGATAAACACCATGTTGTAGTTGAAGATTTGGTTTCTAATAGGGAACATATACACAAGTACACATATTCCTTAATAGCATGGAGCCTAGAGAAATAGCTAACTATAATTCATGAATAATGCAGAATTTTGCTGTTTATGCCATTTCCATCTGTTGTGTGCATGATATTTATGATATTCACAAGATAAACTGATAGGAGTGTGTGATCTGCTAATATGTATATTTTTAAAGCTTTAATTACTGTTTTTGTGGAAGAATGATGCCATGTACTCTGACTCCTGGGATTTGAGAGTCAGAAAATAAAATAGCAACACAAACAACACAGACATTTTTGAACATGCAAGCATTTTGAGTGATACTTGATTTGTGCCTTACCATATTCCAAGAGCTTAAAATGCTTTCCAACAGCAGTTTCTGATTACATCTTAGATGATAATCAAGTTTGATGATTCTATGCTTCCCTTGCTGACCTTCTACTAGGTTACACTGCTTCTCAGTCGCTCTATGTTGGCTCAGCTAAATGAGAATAGGGTACTTTAATGTATTTCAAATGATATATGTATAAACTTTGGAATTTACTTTGGCAAATTAAAGTTTGGATGAAGTGAGAATTCTCAGATAAAATAACAGAAAAATAGGTTTTTCTTCTTCATAAGCCAAAGGCACAAACTGCCAAAGAAAATTTTGTAAGATCCTTAATTTAGAGATTATCTGAGTTTGGTATGGTTTAGAGGAAAATATTCCAGATAGGTGAACTGTCTTCTTCTACCACCAGTAGAAAATCATCAATTCACTGTGTGTCTATAAACAAGTTATTTAATGTCTCAGGACTTCACTATTGGAATTAGGAAAAAAAAAATGCAAATTTTGGACTAGGTTATTTCAAACATTCTTTCTTCCCAGATATATAAATAATCTTATATACACTTGAAGGAGCTCTGGTGGCACAGTGCCTAAGGAATCTGACTGCTAACCAGAAGGTTGATGGTTCAAACCCACCAGCCACTCTGTGGAAGCAAGACTGGGCAACCTACTTCCATAAAGATTTACTGCCTCAGATCCAATGGGGGTCACAATGAGTAGGAATCGATTAGACGGCAATGGGTTTCCTTTTGTTGTTGTTGTCTGTTTATATACACTTGATTTCACCTTCAAAACATTTATCATGCTATTGTGTTTATAAGGTTACTATAAATCAAAATCAACTTGATGGCAGTGGGTGTGGTTTGCTTTATTGTATTTGAGAGGTCCATGAATATCATTTGATTTTTATAAAGCTGATTCTACTCTCTTTCTTAAAGAGAAATGTTCTTTAAAAAAGTTAAAATATTTAGTGTGTTCTTCCTGACCCTAAATATTTTTCAGGTAATTAGATTTATTTTCTTCTAAGTGTTATTGAAATAATTTGAGACCTTTCTTCTACCATTTATTTATTTATTTTTTTTTTTCCCTGTAACATGGTTAATATGCTTGGTATGCTTGTTTTCAAATCTGGCTCTCTTTGATGACTATATTCTGACAATTTTCCCAAGTTTAGAAATTTAGTGATGTAAGAGGATTTCCAAGGAACACTGGTGGCACAGTGCTTAAGCACTTGCTGCTAAATCAAAAGGTTGGTGATTCCAACCCACTAAACACTCATCGGGAGAAAGATGTGGCAGTCTGCTTTCGTCCCTAAAGATTACAACCTTAGAAACTCTATAGGGCCATTCTAGTCTGTCATATAGGGTGGCTATGAGTCAGAATTGATTAGATGAAAATGTGTTTAAGGGGATTTCCTATAAGTCTTGCAAAAACTGAATTGAGAATTATATTAAAACCAAGATATGGGGAGGAAGATTGATATTTGAGTCTTTTATCACATGTAAGTTGTCACAGAGTACTGACATTTAGGTAGGATTGGTGATATGATTTAAGATTCCCCACACTTTTACTTCAGATGCCCCAGACATTTATCCCTCACTGTGCAAAATTACAGGAAATACGAATTCTTTAGGTTTAGCAACAACCTCTTCGATGAGAGGGATTGCTGCTACAAAGGTACAAAATTAACTCACTTAGATGTTGGAATAGAAGCAAAACATTTAACCATTCACAGCAAAAAGCAAACAAACTCACAGTCATCAAGTCAGATTTGACTCATAGTAACCCCTCCTTGGGTTTCTGAGGCAGTATCACTACAGAAGTAGATTGCCCAATCTTCTTTCTGAGGAATGGCTGGTGGGTTTGAACTGCCAGCCTTCTGGTTAGCAGTCAAGTGCCTTAGGCACTATGTCACCAGAGCTCAGCAGTAACAATAAAGTGTGCATGTATGTGTGTATTTTATTGTTAATGCTGTGAATTAAATGCTTTGCTTCCATTCCAACACTGAGTTTATCTTGTAACCCTTGTAGCAGGAATCCCTCTCATTCCTTCGTCACAGTTAGGCTCATTAGCTACTTTCTGAGGGAAGCAATGCCAGGGGAGCTGGTCCTGCAGCTCTCCGGCGGGACGGCTTTCATCGCCGCTGCTTCCACCAGTGTTTCCACTGCTGCGTGCTAAAACCAAAAACCACTGCTGCATGCTAGCCACTGCTTAAATAACCAAGTAGTCATCCCACTCACTTCCCATTCTGAATATTCTTCAGTTTTTATTTTCGTTTTTTTTGGTAGACACACTGGACCACAATGAAATTTTAAGCAGTTTGTCCCTGAAGAGTTCTTTTTGCGTCACAAATCATTACTTGGGAAAGACATGGTAAACGATTGTCCTGTACCATGTCAGTCTAAGATATAAGATACTTCTTTATTCTTTATCAACATTTTCTTTTCTCTCATCTTCTGTAGACCATTTATATCCTTTCTAGTCCAGTGACCCCTACTTTGGAGCACTCCTTTCCCTTCTGTAATAAAGCCTAGGTCACCAGTTTCTTCCTGTGATTTTTAAATTTCTTCTCAGACTATTGAAGGCAAATTAAAGCCACTGACCATATATTCTGCTTTGTATCTCACATAGCACAATACATATTTCATATGTAATATCTAATGTCTATGCACAATATCTCTGTATTTTTCATTGACTATGGCAATAGAAAGTTACTATTATTTTTTATGTGCCTTGTCTTATTATGTTAAGCACTTTGCATGCAGCATCTCATTTAGTCTTCATAGATATTATTATTATCATCATATTAGATCTGTAAGGTAGATGTTAGCAATAATATCCATTTTATAGGTTTTATTTAAAAAAGAAAAAACACTCATAGGGGTTAACTAACTCATTTGAGTTAATACAAAGGTACAAACACACACATACACACAAATTCTGCACATGCACATCCAAACCTTCCTTCTCTGTTTCTGCTGGCCCCATAAGCAGAAGGGAAGAAAGCTAGTGTCAGTCAGTTGCCGTCTTCAAGATAAGCGTGGAGTTAATGCTTCCAATTATTTGATTTGCATCTGTTTTTCTGTAATGTACAAAATCAACCTAACTTATACAAAGATATTTAATTTCTTTGTGTTTAACCCTCCTATATCACATACACTATCTCCTCATTTTAGCATGACTTTGATCTTATAGGCGTTCTGGTGGTGTAGTGCCTGACATTTGACTGCTAACCAGAAGCCTGGCAGTTCAAACCCACCAGCCACTCCTCGGAAGGAAAATTGGGCAATCTACTTCCGTAGAGATACCTCCTCGGAAACCCAAGGAGGGGTCTCTATGAGTCAGGACCAACTCGAGGGCAGCAAGTATTTTTTCAGTTTGATCTTATATCTTGATCTTGTTGTTGATATAACAACCCTGGCTTTAATATGCTAAAGCATATATGTCCCTTTCCTGTGGTGGTTTATTATATACCTTCCTACACACACACACATATTACTTACGAATACTTGAACCTTCTCCAGCCAGATGGATGGTACCATGCCCAAATTTATCTATCCTAATCCAAATGTCTCACTTGACCACTAAGGTGAGGCTTGGTACAGAGATGTGGTGGTGGTGATTATACTAGGGTGGGAGGTAAAGTTGTTCAGTTCATACAGCCAAAATCTTAACTGAGATATATGAGGTGAGAGGGAGACAAGTATTGGAGGAGAGGGGACATAACTCCTGCGAAAAATGGAACTAAGTGGGCTAAGAACAAGTCAGTTTTGGACAATTATTCTCCCAGTTAGTGGGAGGATCCATATAGCTTGGCTGAAGTGCTTTAGAAGTCTAGAGTACTAAACAAAAATGCTACTGACCTCCCACTCTACCTAAACCAAAAACCAAACACACTGCTGTCGAATCAATTTCGATTCATAGTGACCCCTCCTTGGGTTTCCAAGAAGGTATCTGTGTGGAAGTAGATTGCCCAATCTTCCTTCCAAGGAGTAGCTGGTGGGTTTGAACCACCAGCCTTCTAGTTAGCAGTCAAATGCCTTAGGCACTACGCCACCAGAGCTCCCTCTACTCTACCTAGGTCCTATGAAACCTGACGGATTTAAATGATGAGTAAAACCAAAATTTTGTATATTGCTGCCATAGATACAGTTCACATTTTTCTCTAAGTGATGTTTTCACTGGAACACACAACTGAAAGTTGTGTAGTTCTGTGAGTACTGGAGACCTCACCCATCATACCTGATGATACATTCCTTCCCACTGAGCAGTTAGGCTAGTTGTCTGACAGAAGCCATTTATCTAAGTGAAATGTGCACAGTAGGTAACAACTAAAGTTTTAATTAGCAGTTTTTTTCCAGATGTAAGTCAAATGTTAATGGAGTGAGGGTGAATAATCTCATTGAGTTAAATTGTATTTGCCTTGATGCAAATTTGTGTCAAAACTTCTGTTATTGGAAGAAAAATAATGAGGAATTGTAACTTAATTCCACAAGAAAAAATTAGACTCCATGAACTACACTGAAAAGCAAAGTGGAAAAATATTTTAAATTAAGTGTATCGATAGAATTGTATATAGATTAATATAAGCATCCCAGACTGGAGACTTTAAGATTTCAAACATAATAAGTATAATTTAATTCTACTGATGTTCCATTCCTGGCCTCATTCTTTCTTAAAATCAGTAAATTATTTAATTTACCTTCAGAAAGATAATAAATGCATTTTGCTACATTTAAACTGGAGCATATGGGGAAGAGAACTTCCTATGCAAGCTGATTCCCAAGTCATGCAATGTCTCTCCCGAGGAAATGACTCTCCTGTTTCCTTAATAAAGCCTCATAGTTCTTCAAGATTTTATTTTTTTCTTATTAAAATGTATACCAAAAATCTACATATACATCACCAATTAGGAGATTTGTAAACATGTATTTTAAAAATAGATTCTCTTTTGTCACCACCAAGCACTTTAAGGTGCTGTCTCTCTCCATCAGTTACTGGGAAATGTAAACTAATTTATTACAATATTTGCTTAAGCAAAAAATAATTAAGAAGGCAAATAAACTGCTATCCAAGCAAAAGAAAACATAGTACTTTGCAATGTCAAACTTCAGTAGAATTTTCCTATTGCTTTGGGTATTTCCGTCTTGGCTCTTAGCTATAATGGAATAAGGCCTCTTATCTTACATGTTATGTCTCCTTCTTGCCTAGATTTAGGTGAATTCTTATCTGATTATACATTATCTATATTGAGATTAAAGGGATTTAAGGGAAGCCCAGTGATAATATTTGGGCCAGCAAATGATTCCAAAGCACAGATGAAGAGCCCTATGGGCTCCTTAATCAGTTTCTACTTCTCAGAAAGTTTTGGGTGGATCATGAAAAAATACCACCATTACAGTGTTCTCACTCTGACCCATTTAATTACTGGTGGTCAGAGTAATGTCATGGAGTTTAGAAATGGAGATTTTGCCAAAGTGTCTACTGCTTTAGGATAGCACTTTCCTGCAAATGTTTTTGAAGATCTGGAATTTAAAGCAAAAAACACTAACTCTAAAACCACCAGGGTGAGACCTTTTTAAAGAAGAGTATGTTCTCACTATAAAGCTTACAAAGTCAGCAACAACCTTACTGCTAAGATGATAAAGTTTAATTCTGTGAAAAGCTAAAAAGGATTTTCCCCCCAAGATAGCAGAATATTGTCTGGCATGAAAAGAATATTTTCCATGTAATATCAGCAGTAATGTAGTGGTGATTCAAGCAGTCTTGTTCTCTCCTATGGCTCTCAGCCTCACTCATCACCTTCCCAGAACCCTCCATGTAGTATCACAACTGTTTCTTGCTAATTAGAGTCATTTCCTTGTGGGTGAATAGAAAACAAATGGCACCAACTTCTGCGGCCCTGTTGCTAATCAAAGTCTGCACACTTCATAGGTTTTTAAACCGACTAAACATAACAGTGACCATGGTAACTTTTCCTGGTGCACTGACTATGAGGAGGCACAGCTGTTCATTACGTCTGTCACCAGTAAAAGAAACAGGATACTATTGATAATCTTCAGTTTTCAATCTTTACCTCTCTGTGGATATTTGTTCTTCAGTGTTGTCTTCAGCTTCAGTAATTTGGATTGCAACCATGACAACTTATTATTCTTTCAAATATTTTTTCCCCATAACATACTCCCTACTTTCTCTTACACATCAAAGTCAATTGTCCATCATTCAACTGTGATCCACCTAAGATTCAGCATCTTCTTATTCTTCCTAAAGAATGAAATGTATCTTAGTGGGTTACCAGGAGTGAGATGGAGGAGGAGAGGAAGAGTCATTGCCCAGGGGGCACTGAGTTTCTGTTAGTAGAGGTAGAATAATTTGGAAAAGGATACTGATGATGGTTGTACAACACAATGAACTCAATGTCAATGAGTTGTACAAGCTGTTGAAAATGGCAAATGTGATACATATATGTTGTTGTTGTTATGTGCCCTCAAGTCAGCCCCAACTCATAGCGACCCCTCCTTGGG
>NW_006922004.1:1485265-1489593 GCF_000298275.1 Orycteropus afer afer | reverse complement strand
AGAAGGGACCATTCCCTGGAGAAGGATGTCATGCTTGGTAGGGTGGAGGGTCGACGAAAGAGGGGGAGGCCTTCAACGAGATGGATTGATGCGGTGGCTGCGATGATGGGCTCAAGTATAGCAGGGATTGTGGGGCTGGCACGAGATCAAGCAGTGTTTTGTTCTGCTGTGCATGGGGTCGCTATGAGTCGGAAATGACTCGATGGCACTTAACAACAACAACAATGTCATTCCGTAACTCATCTGCTATTTAGTCATTAATATTCAATGCATCAAATCTATTCTTAATATGGTCTCTAAATTTAGGTGGGATATACTAAATGTTGTACTTTGTCTCTCATGGACATGTTTTAATTTTCTTCAGTTTCGCTTTGAACTAGCATATGAGTAATCGATGATTTGTTCCATAGTCAGCCCCTGGCCTTGTTCTGATTGATAATATTGGCCTTCTCCATTGCCTCTTTCCACAGGTGTAGTCAATTTGTTTGCTGTATGTTTCAGCTAACAAAGCTCATGTGCATAATCATCATTTATGTTGTTGTAAAAAAGGTATTCCTAATGAATAGGTCATTGGTCTTGCCATACTCTGTCATGCAATTTCCTGTGTTGTTTCTATCTGGTGCAAAAGACCTCTTTAAAGTGTTAAGAAGCAAATATGTTACCTTGAGGACTAAGGTCCACCTGACCCAATCCATGATAGTTTCAATTGCCTCACATACATTTGAAAGCTGGGGAATGAATAAGGGAGACCAAATAACTGACGCATTGACAGAAAACACTGGATATATATGCACTACCAGATGAACAAGTCTGTTTTGGAAGAAATACAGGCAGAATGCTCCATAGAAGTGATGAGGATGAGACTTTGTATCAAATACTGCGGACGTGTTATCATGTTGTCCAGTCCCTGGAGAAGAACTTGGTAAAGTAGAGGATCAGTGAGAAAGGGCAAGACTCTCAAGGAGATGGCTTGACACAGTGGCTGCAACAACTGTGTTAAACATATCAAAACTTGTGAGGATGGCACAGGATTGGTAGTGTTTCATTCTGTTGTACATAATGTCACTATCAGTTGGAACCAGCTAGATGGCCCCTAACACCAATAGCAGGATTTCTGTACAGGTCTTGGATTCTAAGATTTGCAGGCTCTCTATTGCATCATAAATTATTTCCTTAAGCTAGTGCTAAAAGCATTTGACTGATGACCAGAAGGTTGGTGGTTCAAACCCCTCATGTGGTCTTTGGAAGAAAATTGGGTAAAGCTTCCATAAAGATTTACCACTTCAGATACCCAAAAGGTCATTAAAAAGACAAACCCTTGGAATTGACTTAATGGCATTGACTTTTTTGTTTGTTTGTTTAGTGTAAAGATAATCCCAAAATTATAATGTAACTGGTAATTTCTGTGGAAGGCTTACTTGGATGATATGAGGCTTGAGGGGAATTTTAAAGGATGTGGAAAATTTGGATGGTGAAGGAGAAAAAAAGAAGGAATCTTAAGTAGGATAGGAATATGTGCTAAATTTTGGAATGTGGCATATTAAGAAAGAAGACTTTGTATAATAATCTTACCCAAGATTTTCAAAAGGAAATAGGAAGATGTATCATTTCAGTACATGGGATCTGTGCATGAAGAGTATGTAAGTTGGAATTTTTTTTCTGAAGGATTGGATAACATGGGCCAATATAAGTTAGTGAGTGATAAAATTAGCTCTTTAGAAAGATTAATGTGGATGCTATCTATGAAACAGGTTATAGCACATAGTCAGATGAATCATAAGACTCTTGAAAACATCTAGGTATGAAATACTAGTAGGAAAAGGTAAAAAAGACAACAAAAAGGTTAGATGGAAGGAATCTTTTGAAGAGCTTGTTAATCAATTCATCTAGTCTAGTTTTAAGAATTGGAATTCTAGCTCTAATACTAACTAACTTTGTGATGTGGACAAATGGTTTCTCCTCATGATTAAATCAACAAACTGCCATCTAGTTGGATCTGACTCATAGTGACCCTTCCTTGGGTTTCTGAGGCAGTATCTCTACGGAAGCAGACTGCTCAATCTTCCTTCTGAGGAGTGGCTGATGGGTTTGAACCACCAGTTTTCTGGTTAGCAGTCAAATGCCTTAGTCACTATACTATAAGTACCACGCTTATTGGGTTGTTTTGAAGATAAATGAAATAATTCACATAAAGCTAACTTTAACCCAGTATCTGGCATTTGGTAAACTCATTAAATGCTACTATTTATTGTTACTATTATTAGAGGTAAAGGAGGAGAAGGAGATATTTAAAGAATGATATACTGTTTGTACGAGCACTAATTCCTTGAAGGAGAAATGCTCCATTAAGCAAGACACTAGAACATTTTAACTAATAAGCAACTAGTATGTGCCTTCTCTGTGGGCAAGCTTTATTTTAATTTGGCTGGACAGCTTCTACCAAGATGCAATATTAGTGACTCATAACAAAGATAATAAAACTGAGAACCACCTACACATCTTTAAAAAGCTTTGCTAAAAGATATGCAATAGTAGACTAGTGTCTCATGCTGCAATTTATACCTGCTTGAGCAAGTTTTTGTATATTTTAGGATCTTTATCACTGTTATATGTCCCTGGGTGGCACAAATGTTTTATGCTTGACTACTAATTGAAACGTTGTCAGTTCAAACCCACTCAGAGGTGCCATGGAAGAAAGTCCTGGTAATCTGCTTCTGTACAGATTAGAGCCTAGAAAGTCCCATGGAGTGTAGTTCTACTCTGTAACCCATGGATTTGCCCTGAGTCAGAATTGACTTGATGGCAACAAATTTTCTTTCTTTGGTTTATCGCTATCATTACATTTAGACATAAGAGGATAATTTGAGGCTTAACTGAAGGTAACCTTAGTTTTAGAGTTTGATGAAGAGTGAGAGGTACAGTTTCCATTTACTCAATGAGCTTGAGCACTCAAGCCTTACTGAAAGGCTTAGAATGTCTATTAGTTGCGTCATGTACTGCGTAAGGAAAAGTTCAGATAAGGATGGGAAGGCTCTGCTCATCCCACAGGGAGATGTGATGAAAGGCATTTGAATGATTCTTAAAGCATTTAAATAATCAAATCACTTTGGCAGACTTTCCTTTTAGTATTTAAATAATAGTTCAAGAGTAATAGTGAGAGACCAAAACCATATACAATTTGTTAAGTGAAGCAAGAATCTTCTTTGGTCCTCAGAAAGGGGAACTAAAATTACCACACCCCCCATTTATTCACTCAGAATTATGCCCTGTTCAATTTCAGCATGAATAGCCTGACTCTATATTTCAGTTCTATCGCCCTATGACTGCCTAAAGGCAATTTTAGGAATAGGCAGCTGGCAATCGAATGTAATTTCAGTAGAAGCACAATTTCATAGGCCTGAAATTTCCACTCATCAAATCATTAACAGTGGCTAGGTCATCCTCTCTAGAAGGCTATGATTAAAATTCATACACATATTTTGCATTAGTGTGGGATTGGCTTGTCCTAGAATTGCATAGCTAGTAGAAACTGTCTAACTTCTTCCAATTGGGGCAACAGATCCCTAGCTTCAGAGATATTGTGCTTTATTCCTTTAAATCTTCTTACTATTGTGCTTTGGTTCTTATTGTTGCCTAAAGAAAGGATTTTTGTTTGATGCTGCTTCTTCTACTTTAGCAACACTCTACATTAAATCAATGAGATACACAAAACCTTCACTCTGTGGAAAGGAATCTGATTGAGAATCAGAACAAGATGACAACTCTGAGTCAGGGTGGGTGGATGGAGGAGAAAGTTGAGGCAGGAGGAAACAGTTGGTGCTAAATAAAGAGAAGAATTTGGCTAAGGAATGGAAGGAGAAAAACTTCACTTACTTCACCATGACACGTGAGGCCATTCCTACTAAGACAGCATGTTTCAAAACATTGTTTTCCACCTATGTAGAGGTTACCCATTGATAAATACCACATTGACTCTGGATGGGCTGCTGTGTACCAAGAATCTTTTCTATCTTCTGATTTTGAGATTCCTAAAATAATTTTTGTATGTACCTTAAACTACTTTGGATAGGCTGTTTAGATAATTTGAGCAATTTATGCTGTAAACATCCTTATGGGAATATATGTTGCTTATATAGCCACTCCCCGGAAGGAAGATGAGGCAATCTACTTCCGTAGTGATACTGCCTAAGAAACCCAAGGAGGGGTCGCTATGGGTCTGGTCTGACTCAACAGCACACAACAAAAACAACAAATATAGTATATGTACACCTAAAGGGGTGTGTGTGTGTGTGTGTGTTATGTATGCATGTATAATTATATATAAACAT
>NW_006922004.1:1482961-1485165 GCF_000298275.1 Orycteropus afer afer | reverse complement strand
AGCCTTCTGGTTAGCAGTCAAGTGCCTTAGCCACTATGCTACCAGAGCTCCCAAATATATATACACACACACATATATGAAAGAGAGAGAGAGAGACTACATTTTCTGCCCTGGAAAAGGTTTTCAATGGTACAACAAAAAATTAAACTATCTTTTTTTCAGAGGATTTTTTTTTTAACCCATTCCTATACTTAAGGAATTTGTAAATCTTTCAGAGGAATATGAAAAAGATGGTAGCTACTTCCTTTTATATAATTAGGCCATTTTCTCTTTCTCTTTTCTTGTGAACTGTTTATGTGGAATGGCTTATATTACTAATCCCTTAAGCACCTTTCTTACTCTCTTCTAATCCTCTCTGTATTTTCTATGTTTGTCAAATCTTAGAGTAGGATTCAAAGGTACCTAAGTTATATTTAATAGCATGGAGAGATTGTCTACCCAATCTTATCTTTTCTCAGGAGACTGTTGATAAAAAGACATTGATTTTTTTTTCTTTTTAATGTCTGGTCCTCTCAGTGCTGTTGTTTATATCTGCCCACATATTCAAGTTGTCATGGTTGTTTTGAATTGCAATGTCACCTTCCAAATGTAGTTGACACTCCACCCACTTGGTGCTATCAACAAAGTGAGTACATTCTCTGAATGTCATTAGTAAAAATGAAGTCCGATTCATCCAGCATAAAGCTGACAGAACAGCCTGGTTGAAGAAAGTATCTCAAATGAGAACCAGAAGATCTGCATTTGCTACCCACTACTTGGTTGGCCACTAATGTATTTCTATTGATTTATATTTTCCCAATGTGCAATATGGGAATAATTATTTTTTCCCTTAGTGTCTGTGGTAATTCTCAGACATTTGTTCCAGTATCTGTGAGCATCCTTCATTGTTGTATATAGCACTGTATCAAAACTTGAGGACGTCAATGAAAAAGGATGCTACTCTTTAAGAATCAAAGATATAGTCAAGGAAGAAAGACATAAGTACATAAATGAGTTAAGCAATCGTCATGATTCCTTACCCTAAAGAGTATTTTATAGTTTTCAAAATTATTGTATATGCATGTGTATTACATTTAGACATAAATATGTATAGCTATTAAAATTATGCATATGTGTGAAATTATACATATATAAACATATGCATAAGGAGCTCTGGTGGTGTAGTGGGTAAAACACTTGGTTGCTGACCAGAAGGTTGGCAGTTCAAACCTTCCAGCTACTCTGAGGAAGGAAGATGAGGCAATCTACTTCCATAAAGAATTACAGCCTTGGAAACCCAATGGGGGTTGCTGTGAAATGGAATTGACTCCATGGAAATGGATTTTTTTAAACATAGGCATATGTATATATTTTTGTTGTTAAATGCTGTTGAGTTGATTCCAACTCATGAGAAACCCATGTGTGCAGAGCAGAATTGTTCCTTGAAAAGTGTTCAGGCTGTGACCTTTTGGCAACAGATTTCCAGGTCTATCTTCCAAGGCAGGGTTGGTACAAACCACCAACTTTTCACCTAGTATTCGAGGGCTTTACCATTTACCAGTGATGCCTATGTATGTATATGTGCATGTATACATATGTCTGGGTTTATATGTGTGTGTGCATAATTCCTTTCAATCCTCACCTCAACCCTATTAGACAGTTAATGATAACATAGCAAATATTCAGTAAAATTAGATTTCTGTTTTTTGACATTGTTTTCAGTGCAGCTTAGACTTCTTCCTTCAGTGGTGTCCCAACTTGAAATGGTTGAATGCTAACCAATCTTTTTAGTAGAGTCATTCTGTGTATTCCTTCTATCTTCTTTTAATGCTTCTTTGTGTCATTCAATTTTTTGCCCATAGAATGCCTTCAATATTGCAACTGAAGGCTTGAAATTTCTCTTCAGTTATTTCATCTTGAACAATAGTGAGCATATTATTCCATTTTGTTTTATAACCCCAGGTTTCTGTACATTTCATTATAATACTTCACTATGTTTTCTGGAGCTTCCTTTAAAATATTCTCTTCAGCTCTTTTACTTCATTAATTCTTCCATTTTATTTAGCTACTCTCTATTCAAAAGTTTCAGAATCTCTTCTGATAGCCCTTTTGTCTTTTTTCTCTCTTATCTTTTTACTGACCTTTTGCTTTCCTCATATATGATGTCCTTAATGTCATTCCGAGTCAGCACCAGGGTTACAGGTGAGGAGAGACAACTCAGGGAC
>NW_006922004.1:1474683-1476227 GCF_000298275.1 Orycteropus afer afer | reverse complement strand
AATTTATTTCACATAGGAGGAGCATTTAAAATCACTTAAAGGTGCAAGAAGACACAGCTATAGTACCTTCTTCCTTTTTCCAGTAAAGAAACTGAGGGCCCAAGAGATAGAGCATGGCCAAGGTCTCACAATAAGGCATAATCCCATCTAAAACTTATGTTGCTTTTTCTAGGCCAGTGTGCCCTCTACCGTACCCTTGAGGCTAGCTAGTTCAGTGGTTCTTAAATGTTGATGGAGGGGCGAGGCTGTGGGTCTGAAAATGTACCCTTTATTTTGTGTTGAAATCTGCTGTAGAAAGACCAAATAGAGAAACATTAAGAGTTGGCTTAAAGAATGTAATATGGACTTCAGGTAAGATGGAGGAATAGGCAGACAAGTGACACAGATCCTCTTCACAAAGGAAAGAGAAACCAATTGACAGAGATACAGAAGATAATCCTGGAGCCCTGAGCTTTGAAAGGAACTGTACAGAAGTGAGTTAGGCACCAACTAGTGGAAAAACCTAAAAGAAACAGTGAGTACAGAGACAGTTGGAGCTACAGACTATCAGTTACTCTGAGGGAACCAACAGCCTGAATATTTCCAAGTTGTGTTGGGACCTGAAAATCGACCTAAAGATCAGCCCTGGTTACCAAGGGCTGCAGGGAGAATTGCACTGGTGGCCTATGACTAGGAAGGAAAATAGCAAGGAAGGAGACAACCTGAGCTGTGGACTTTCCACTGTCTTGAGGGTGCAGCCATTTTGATTGTTTACACACAGCAGCCATTTTGGATATTTAAAGTGACCAAGGGACCAGGTATTTTGAATGTTTATAAGCAGTGGCCATTTGGATATTTGAAGTGACTGAGGATGCAGCCATTTTGAATCTTTACAAGTGGCAGCTATTTTGGATTTTAAAGTGAGAGCATTCTCATTAGGGTTCCAGGGGCCTAAGAATAGGCTCTTTTTGCTAAGGATTGCAAGGGACAGATGAGAGGCTGACAACAGGGAAGGAGACAGGTGGTGAGTATATAAGTGCTGTCAACTAGTGCAAACATACAATCACCAACTAAATATAAACACAAAAATGTCACAATGCCTTGGAGACAACAGAGCATCACAGTCCACACAAAGAAGCAAGATAAAGCAAGAGAAAAAAGGGACCAGGATACAGACCCAAAACACATTCCTGAGGAAGATGCAGCATTGGAACTCCCTGATAAGGAATTCAAAAGAATTATATATGTATCTTCAACTGGAGGCAGATCAAGGAAAACACTGACAAAATTGAGGAAAACAGAGAGAAAACCCTACAAAAATTTTGAAAGATAATACAAGAACAAAATGCAAAGTAAATGAAAAATTAGAAATGATACAAAATATACACACAGAAATCCAGAAAATTAATACTAAATTTTCAGAAATAGATAAGGCATTGAACAGGGAAAGGAGTAGAATTGAATCAATGGAAGACAGAATTAGTGAGATTGAAAGCAAATACCTCAATACTTCTTTGGAAAGGGATCAATCAGAAAAAAGATCAAAACAAAATGAAGAAAGCCTA
>NW_006922004.1:1472482-1473763 GCF_000298275.1 Orycteropus afer afer | reverse complement strand
AGATGGTAGGGAAGTCAAGACAACTGCAAGATAGAATGGACTGTCCTAAACTTGGGAAGAAAACTATAAATCACAAGGTAATCTCAAAGAAAAACGATAAACTTTCCGATCAAAAGAAAAAAGAGGTCCAGCACAAATATTTAGCACATACTAAAACAATAGCAACAAAGGAAGTGATAATACAATTCATAAACAAAATGAGCTCAGCACAGAAAATTATACGGAACAAAGAAATCGACACCATGAAAAAGCACATAACAAAACTGACAGCAATAGATTCATATTTGCCGATAATTACACATCTGGCAAGGGACTTATCTCTAAGATTTATGGAAAACTCCCAAGCCTTAACAGCAAAGGGATTAACAATCCAATTGAAAAATGGGCAGAAGACATGAATAGACACTTCACCAAGGAGGATAGTCAGGTGGCCAGCTAATACATGAAGAGATGCTCACGATCATTGGCCATCAGAGAGTTGCAAATCAAAACAACAATGAGATATCGTCTCACCTGAGCACTGATGGCAAGGTTCAACGAGACAGAAAATAACAAATGCTGGCAGGGATGTGGAGAGATTGGGACTCTCATGCACTGCTGGTGGGACTGTGAAGTGATACAATCACTTTGGAAAGCAATATGGAGATTCCTTAGAAAGCTGGAATTGGAGATACCATTTGACCCAGCAATCCCATTACTAGGTATATATCCTAGAGAGGTGAGAGCCAGGACAGGAACAGACGTATGCACACCCATGTTCATCACAGCACTATTTACAATAGTAAAAAGATGGAAACAACCTATGTGCCCATTAATGGAAGAGTGGATGACCAAACTATGGCTCATACATACAATGTAATGCTATGCAGCACTAAAGAATAATGTAGAGTCTGAAAAATACCACATAACATGTATGAACTTGGGGGACATTTTGCTGAGTGAAATAAGTCAATCACAGAAAGACAAATATAGTATTAGGTTGTTGTTGTGGAGGGTCAAAGAAAGGTTTGTATATGGAGGGAAACTTTCTTTGTTGGTTGCTAGGGGTGGGAGGGGAGGGGAGGGAATACTGCAAAACAAAAAAAACAAAAATGGATTGACCCATGTCACTTTAGTTTTGTGTATTTCACTGTACATATATTATATTTCAATAAAATCCATTGAAAAAAACCACAAAAACCAAACTCAGTGCCGTTGAGTCAGATGTGACTCATAGTGATCACTCCTTGGGTTTCCAAGGCAGTGTCAAAAAAAAAAAAAAAAAAAATCTTCTATATCTAA
>NW_006922004.1:1463220-1472116 GCF_000298275.1 Orycteropus afer afer | reverse complement strand
TTTTTTTTTTTTTTTTTTTTTTTTTTCTTCTTTCTTAGGTAGTTTTGTGCTTGAATCCAAATTTCTTTACAATCGACCCATTCCTTTCTTATGCTCCATGCCCACTCCTGTTAGCTGTTCTGGGAAAAGCAGCAAATGAGTTTAACATTTGAAGCCAGCAGCAAGAGGCCAAATCAAGACTAGGATACTTAATATAATATGGTTAGCTTTGTTTCAAATTAAAATTGGAACCAGTAATGTCTTAATTCTCTTGTCTAGACGATTTTCACGGCTGTAAATTACCATCATAATAGCTGTCGAATGGGTTATAATGACTTTACCAAAAACATTATTTGCCAGTCCTATAAACTTTTGAACATGCTGTTTAGTTTATACTAATGAATCTATTAAGAGGCGACATATATATCCTGCTTCTTCTATCCAAAGTGACATGTGTGTCTTCAATTCCTTTCTCATCGTGAATGATGTTCTATAAACCCTCTACTGATCTAATTTTGTTTTCTGTCTGTCTGCAACAAATTTAATAAGAAAAATTATTATCCAAATGTGATGTCCTTCTTTTTGTGTTTGAGACAGTGGCTATTGCATCTGTAAATTCTTTGTATTGATTCTCTTATATGATTAACAGCTGTTTATAGATATTGTGTTTTTTAAACTTTTATTGTGATAAAATACATATAAAAAATGTGCCATTTTAACCACTTTTAAGTGTACATACTGTTCAGTAGCATTAATTACATCCACAGTGCTTTGAAAACATCACCATTATCTATTTCCAAAACTTTTTCTTCTTTATCATCATCATCATCACTATCATCATCATCACATTCATATTCATATCCCTGTTGTTTTTACAAGGAGCCCTGGTGACACAGTGGCTAAGCACTCAGCTGCTAAGCAAATGTTTGGCGGTTATAAACCACCAGGTGCTCCTGGAAGAAATATGTGGCTATCTGCTTCCCTAAAGATTTGTTGTTGTTGTTGTTATGTGCCGTGGAGTCAGATCCGACTCATAGCGACCCCTCCTTGGGTTTCCGAGGCAATATCACTACGGAAGTAGATTGCCCCATCTTCCTTCCGAGGAGTGGTTGGTGGGTTTGAACTGCCAGCCTTCTGGTTAACAGTCAAGTGCCTTAAGCACTATGCTATCCCTAAAGATTTATACTCTTGGAAACCCTATGGGGCCACTCAACTGTGTCCTAAAGGGAAACTATGAGTAGCAATCGATTCAATGGCAGTGGGTTTTTTTTCTGTTGTTTATTGCCACTCAAAAACACACATTTTTTTTTTTTTCCTGACAAAATCAGTTTTATATTTTCTCTCATCAATTTATCAGTTAGCTATTCAGTTCCTCCCAAGTCTTTTTCCTCCCCTTTGAGATATTATTCACATGCCATAAAATTCATGCTTTTAAAGCATACAATGCATTGGATTTTAGTATATTCACGAGATTGTGCAAGCATCATGAGTATCTTATTCCAGAATATTTTTATCATCCCAGAAAGAAATTTTTTACCCATTACTGTCACCCGTCTATCCTCTCTTCTGTTGTTGTTGTTGTTATGTGCTGTCGAGTCGGCCCTGACTCATAGTGACCCCTCATTGGGTTTCCGAGGCAGTATCACTACGGAAGTAGGATTGCCCAACCTTCCTTCCGAGGTCTCTTCTGTTAGCTCCTGTAAACCACTAATCTCCTTTCTACCTGTTTGCCTATAATGGAAATGTTTTACAATGCAATATACAATACCAGTGGAATCATACAATAGGTGACTTTTAGTGTCTAGCTTTTGTCATTTAGTATGTTTTCAAGGTTCACCCATGTTGTAGTGCATATGGTGCTTCATTCCTTTTTATGGTTGAAAATATCCCATTGTATCGATGGATATATCACATTTTGATTAGCCATTCCTCAATTGATGGGCATTTTTTGTTTCCTACTTTTTGCCTATTATGAATAATGTTGGTATGGAAATTCAAGTACACATTTTTGTGTGGCTATATATTTTTACTTATCTTGTGTATATATATATCTAGGAGTGGAACTGCTGAGTCATAAAAGATCTTCTAACTTTTAGAGGAACTGCTGAACTCTTTTCCAAAGTGACAGCTCAGTTACACATTTTCACTAACAAAATATGAGGATTCTTAATTCCCTACATTTTCACCAACACTTGGTATTGTCTGGTTTTATTATTATTATTATTATTGTAACCATCGTAGTGAATGTGAGGTTGTATCTCATTGTTTTGATTTGCATTTCCCTAGATAACGGATGATATTAAACATCTTTTTATAGTCTAGTTGATCATTTGTGTATCTTCCTTCAAAGAATGTCTATTTAAATCCTTTCCCCCATGGTTTTAGTTGGGTTATATCTCTTAATTGTTGTGGAGTCCTTTATATATTCTTAATACAAGACTCAATAGATGTATGATTTGCATATGTTTTCTTTCATTCCATAGGAAGGATGTCTTTTCACTCTCTTGATGGCATCCTTTGTAATACAAATGTTTAAGTATGATGAGATCAATTTATCTATTTTTTTTTTCTCTTGTTGTCTGTGCTTTTGATGTTATATCTAAGAAACCGTTGCCTAATCCAAAGTCATAAGAATTGCCTTCTAAGTGTCTTGTAATTTTATTCCTTACGTTTAGGTGTTTGATCCATTATGAGTTAACTTTTGTATATGGTATGAAGTAAAAATACAACTTCGTTCTTTGGCCTGTGGATATTCAATTCTCCCAGCACCATGAGCTGAAAAGAATATTTTTCCCTGTTGAATTACCTTGGAAAGTTTGTAGAAAAATCAAACTTTGTAGAAATCAACCATAGATGCAAGGGTTTACTTGTGGAATCTAAATTCTACTACATTGATCTATATAACCATTTTTATGCTAGTGCCATATTATCATGATTACTTAAGCTTTGCAGTAAATTTTGAATTAAGGAAAGTTGAGTTTCTGACTTTATTCTTCTTTTTCCAAGATTTTGTTGGCTGTTTTGGTTCATCTACATTTCATCCAAATTTTAGGATCAGTTTATCAATTTATGCAAAAAAAAAAAAAAAATCCACATGAGATTTTAATAGAAGTTGTGTTGAATCCACATACCAGTTTAGAAAGTACTGCTATCTTAACAATATTAAGGCTTCTGACCCTTAATATTGAATGGAGGCTATCTTTCCATTTATTTAGTTATCATTAAGTTTCTTAAATAATGTTTTATATATTTCAGTGTATACCTTATACTTCTTTTGTTAACTATATTCATAAGTTTTATTGTTTTTTATGCTATTATAAATGAAGTGTTAATTTTAGTTTTGGTGTGTTCACTGGTAGTGCATACAAAAATAATTGATATTTTTATACAGATCTTGTATCCTAAAATCTTCCTGAGGCTGTTTTTTTTTTTTTTTTTCAGTTGTAATGCTTTTTTAGTGGGTTGCTTAGCATTTTCTATATACAGAAAGTATACATATGTGTCATCTGTAGAGATTGTTCTACTTCTTTCTTTATAATCTAGATTCCTTTTATTTATTTTTCTTGCCTAATTACATTGGCTTGTTCTCTTATTTCTTGTTTATGTTATTTTATTTTATGTTTATTGTGATTTGGGTGAAAGTTTACAGAGAAAATTCACTTTCCATACAGCAGCTCAAATACACTTTGACTCATAACAATGACTACAATTTCCCACAATGCAACAACTCCCCTCCATGTCCTCCCCATAGTTACCTCTTCCCTGTGTCCTTCCCTCCCATGCACTCTTGCCCCCCAAGGTGTCTCCCTGTGCATACACAGCCCTGGTATTCTCCCATGCTTGATCAATTCCAGATCTGAGGGGTAGCTAGGGGCCATAGTCTCAGTGTTCCACCAGGCTCTATCAGACCAGCAAACTGGTTCTTTTTTTTTTTTTTTAATGATTTTGAGTTTTATTCCACATTGTTCTCCCTCTCTATCCAGAATCTCTTACATAGATGACCCTCTGAGTGGTTGGCAGTGGTTGCCAGGCACAATCTAGTTATTCTGATCTCATAGTCATATAGACTGAGGATCACATGGTGTATCAGTCCCTTGGACTAATTGTTTCCATGTGTCTTTGGTTTTCTTGTTCTTCTTTGTTCTGGATGAAGAGAGACCCATCGTTGCATCTAAATGGCTGCTTGGAAGCTTTTAATATCCCAGTCGCTACTCACCAAAGTAGGATGTGGAACAATGTTTTGTGTAGTATGCTATGCCACTTGAGCTTGATGTCCCCTGTGACTATGATCCTGAGCCCACAGGTCCAACTACTCACTCCCTCTGGGTAGCTGGCTGTGGCCAATAGGGGATAACAAACTTGCCTCTTGTCAGCTCTACTATATAGCTGGGGATTCTTACAGAACATACAAATACACTTGTAGAAACATTGTCTGCCAACCCTATACATGGTCTTGGGCACACTCACCCCTGCATAGAGATACCTAATAGTTCAGCCTCTCCTCCCATCCATCCATCTGTAGATAAATGTTTGCCTTCACTGACAATGCAGTACTGTAGGTGTGAAAGGATTCATCTTTGTTGTCTGTACCTCCCTTGCACCTCTCTATGTCTTCCTCAATGCCACCATGTTGATCTCTCACATTTGGTACATTGCCCTTCTCTTCACCCAAATCAATACTTGTCTCTATCTAATAGTGTTCCCTACCCTCTCCTCTCACCCCTGGTAACCAACAAAGAAAATTTCCTTCCATATATAAACCCTTCCTTGACTTTTTACATTAACAGATGAATACAATATTTGTTCTTCAATGATTGACTTATTTCACTCAGCATAATGTCCTCCAAGTTCATCCATGATATGCAGTATTTTGCAGATTCTACGTTGTTTTTTAGGGTTGCATAGTATTCCATTGCATCTATGTACCATAGTTTGGTTGTCCATTCTTTAGTTGATGGACACCTAGGTTGTTTCCATCTTTTGGCTATTGTAAATAGTGCTGCTATGAACATGGGTGTGCAAATGTCTATTCTTGTCATGGCTCTCACTTCTTTAGGGTATATACCTAGTAATGGGATGGCTGGGTCAAATGGTATTTCTAATTCCAACTTTTCAAGGAATCACCATACTGCCTTCCACAGTTGTACCATTTTACATTCCCACCAGCAGTGTATGAGAGTACTGATCTCTCTGCATCCTTGCCAGCATTTGTTATTTTCTGTCTTGTTGAACTTTGTTACTAGTGCTGGGGTGATATGGTATCTCCTTGTTGTTTCGATTTGCATCTCTTTAAGGGCTAATGATCATGAGGATTTCTTCATAAGTTTGTCGGCTGCCTGAATATCCTCTTTGGTGAAGTGGCTATTCATGGCTTTTGTCCATTGTTTTAATTGGATTATTTGTCTTTTTACTCTTGAGGTGTTGGGATTTTCTATAAATTCTACAGGTAAGTCCCTCGTCAGATAAGTCATTGCAAATATTTTCTCCAATCTGTAGGTTCTCTTTTGACTCTTTAGGAGAAGTCTTTGGAAGCACATGAGAAGGTCCCATTCATCTAGTCCATCTTCTGCTGTTTGTTCATTATGATGCTTGATAGTCTATTTGTGCCATATGTTAAAAACCAAAAACCAAACTTACTGCCATAGAGTCAGATCCAACTCATAGCGACCCCTCTTTGGGTTTCTGAGGTGGTATAACTACAGAAGTAGATTGCCCAACCTTCCTTCTGAGGGGTGATTGGTGGACTTGAACCACCAGCCTTCCGGTTAGCAGTCAAATGCCTCAGGCACTATGCTATCAGAGCTGCCCCTCATTTTTCCTTGAGGCACTTTATAGTTTTAGGTTTCAGTCTTTGATCCATCTGGAGTTAGTTTTTGTGTATGGTGTGAAGTACAGATCTTGTTTCATTTTTCTGCAAATGGATATCTAGTTTTGCCAGCACCATTTATTAAACAGACATTTTCTTCCCCATTTATTGGATTTCAACACTTTGTTAAAGATCAGCTGACCATAGGTCAATGGATCTATTTCTGGGTTCTCAATTTTATTCTGTTGGTCTATGTGTCTGTCATCGTTCCAGTACCAGGCAGTTTTGACTATTGTGGCTGTATACTAGGTTTTAAGATCCAGGAGTGTGAGACCTCCTACTCTGTTCTTCTTATTCAATAATGCTTTGCTTATCCGAGGTTTCTTTCCTTTCCATATAAAGTCAGTGATGGGTTTTCCCATATCCCTAAAGAATGTTGATGGGATCTGGATTGGGATTGTATTGAATGTATAGATTGCTTTGGGTAGAATTGACATTTTTGCAATGTTCAATCTTCCGATCCACTAGCTTGGTATGTTTTTCCATTTATGTAGATCTCTTATGGATTCTTGAAGTAGTCTTATATAGTTTTCTTTGTATAGGTCTTTTGTGTCCCTGGTAACATTTATTCCCAAGCATTTTATTTTTGGGTGGCTGTTGTAAATGGTATTGATTTCCTTACTTCTTTTTCAGCAATCTCTTTGCTGGTGTAGAGGAATCCAACTGATTTTTGGATGTTGATCTTGTATCCTGCCACAATGTTAAATCTCTCAATTAGTTCCAGTAGATTTTTTACTAAGTCTCGTGGGTTTTCTAGGTATAAGATCACATGAACAGCAGACAGGGATAGTTTGACTTCTTCCTTACCAATTTGGATGCCCTTGATTTCCTTTTCTTGCCTTATTGCCCTGGCTAAGACTTCCAGTACAATGTTGAATAGAAGTGGTGATAGAGGGCAATACTACAATAGAGGTTCTGTAGTTGTCTGGTTTCTGTTTGCAAGGGGAATTGTTTCAGTCTCTCTTCATTGAGAATACTGTTACCTGTTGGTTTTTCATAGATGTCCTTTAGTATGTTGAGGAATGTTTCTTCCATTTCTATTTTTCTGAGAGTTTTGATCAAGAATGGGTGTTAGATTTTATCAAATGATTTTTCTGCATCGATTGATATGATTATGTGGTTCTTTTCTTTTCTTTTGTTTATGTAGTGGATGACGTTGATTGTTTTTCTAATGTTGAACCATCCTTGCATACCTGATATGAACCCCACTTGGTCATAATGAATTATTTTTTTGATATGTTGTTGGTGTCTATTGGCTAGGATTTTGTTGAAGATTTTTGCATCTATATTCATGAGGGATATTGGTCTGTAGTTTTCTTTTTGAGTGAAGTCTTTGCCTCGTTTTGGTATCAAGGTAATGCTTGCTTCATAAAATATGTTAGGGAGGATTCCATCCTTTTCTATGTTTTGAAATAGTTTGAGTAAGATGGCTGTCAGTTCTTCTCTGAATGTTTGGTAGAATTCTCCAGTGAAACCATCTGGGCCACGACTATTTTGTTGGTAATTTTTTAATGACATAATCAATTTCTTCTTTTGTTATGGATCTGTTCAACTTTTCCACCTCAGTCTGTGTTAGTTTAAGTAAGTGGTGTGTTTCTAGAAATGTGTCCATTTCTTCCAGATTTTCAAATTTGTTGTAGTACAGTTCTTCATAGTCCCCTGATATTATCCTTTTTATTTCAGTTGATTCTGTTGTGATGTCACCCATTTCATTTCTTATTCATGTTATTTGTATTCTCCCCCTCTTTTCCTTTGTTAAATTTGCCAGTGGTTTGTCAATTTTATTAACCTTTTCAAAAAACCAACTTCTAGTCTTGTTGATTTTTTCTATAGTCTTTCTATTTTCTGTTTCATTGATTTCTGCTCAAATCTTTATTATTTCCTTTCTTCTGATGATTGTAGGATTTTCTTGCTGTTCTTTTTCTAATTGTTGGAGATGTTGGTATAAAATTTTGATTTTGGCTCTTCTTTTTTGATATGTGCATTTATTGCTTTAAATTGCCTTCATATCACTGCTTTTGCAGTGTACCAAAGATTTTGGTATGTTGTGTTTTCATTCTCATTTGATTCAAGGAATTTTTTCATTTCATTTTTTTAATCTTCTCTCTTACCCAGTCTTTCTTAAGGAGAGTGTTGTTCAGTTTCCATGTATTTGCTCTTTTTCTGTTGATCTTCCTATTGTTGATTTCTAATTTGATAGCAAGGCTTGTTTTATGGCGTAACATATGGTCTATCATAGAGAATGCTCCATGTGCACTGGAAACAAATGTATGTTGTGCTGTTGTTGGGGGGAGTGTTCTGTAGATGTCTATAAGGTCAAGTTGGTGGATTGTATTGTTTAGCTCTTCTGCATCTTTGTTGAGTTTTTTTTTTTTTTTTTCCCAGTTGTTCCATCTTTCATTGAAAGTTGTGTATTAAAGCCTCCTACTATGACTGGGGGGTCATCTATTTGCCTTTTCAATTTAGTTAAAGTCTGATTTATGTATTTTGGAACTCTTTCATTGAGTCTATAGATATTTATTATGGTTATAACTTCTTGTTTAATTGATCCTTTAATCATTATATAATGTCCTTCCTTGTCTCTTATAGTGGTTTCTGCCTTAAAGTCAATTTGATTAGAAATTAATATTGCCACTCCTGCTCTTTTACAGTTGCCATTTGCTTGATATATCTTTTTCCAACCTTTGCTTTTTAGTCTATTTTTGTCTTTGTCTCTAAGGTGTGTTTTTTGTAGACAACATATCAATGGGCTATGTTTTCTTATCTCTCTCTCAAGTGGTGCATTTAATACATTGACATTCAGTTTAATTTTCAACAAGTATGAATTGGTTTTTGTCATTTTCTTTTTTTTTTTTTTTTCATGGTGTTTCTGGTTTCTTTGTTTCACAAAATTTTCTATGCTGAGATCATTATGTTTATGAATAGTGTTATCATTTCCTTTGTTGCTATTGTTTAGTATTTGTTAAATATTTGTGCTTGTCCTATTTTATTGTGATGTGAAAGTTTATCCTTTTTCTTTGAGGTTACCCTGTGATTTATAATTTTCTCCCT
>NW_006922004.1:1460262-1463020 GCF_000298275.1 Orycteropus afer afer | reverse complement strand
TAAGATTGGTCTGGTTTGAAAAAAAAAAAAATTCCCTTAATTTCTGCTTATCTGGAAATCTCCTAATTTCACCATCATATTTGAGGGACAATTTTGCCATGTATATAATTCTTGGTTGGAAATTTTTCTCTTTGAGGGTTTTATATATACTATCCCATTGCCTTCTCACTTGCATGGTTTCTGCTGAGAAATCAGAGCTTATTCTTATTTGTTGTCCTTTGTAGATAACTTTTTGCTTTTCCCATGCTGCTTTCAGGATGTTTTCTTTGTCTTTGGTTTTGGTGAGTTTGATGATGATATGTGTTGGTGACTTTCTTTTGGGGTCTATCCTGTTTGGGATTCATTGGACTTCCTGAATGAATGTATTCTCATCTTTCATCATATCAGGGAAGTTCTCTTCCAATAAATCTGGGACAATTTTCTCAGTGGTGTTCTTTTCCTCTTCCTCTTCTGGAATTCCAATAATATGTAGGTTATTCCTTTTGATGGTATCCCACATGAACCTTAGGCTTTCTTCATTATGTCTTGGTCGTTTTTCTGATTGATCCTTATCCAAAGAAGCATTCAGGTATTTTTCTTCAATCTCATTAATTCTGTCCTCCATTTAATTGGTTCTACTCCTTTGCCCTTTCAATGTGTAATCTATTTCTAATAATTTTGTATTAATCTTCTGGACCTTTCTCTGTAGATTTTGTATCATTTCTAATTTGTCATTTATTTTGTTATTTGTTCTTGTATTTTCTTCCAAAATTGTTTTGTCTGTGTTTTCTTTAATTTTGTCAGTGTTTTCCTTGATCTGTCTCTCAATCCCTTGAAGATACCTAAGCATAATTCTTTTGCATTCCTTTTGAGAGAGTTCCAATGCTGCTTCTTCCTCAGTGATATATTCTGGGTCTGTATCCCTGCTCCCTTGTTTCTATTGCTTTATCTAGCTTTTGTGTGTGGACTGTGATGGTCTGTTCTTTCCAAGACATTGTGATGTTGTTGTGTTTAGATCTCTGTTAACTGTTTGTGAAGAGCAATTAAGGGTGAGTTAGGCTCTTCTTGGTTTATCATTTATCTTTGGCCATTTGGTGGAGAAGGAAGTGATGGCTCTCATTCAGTAAGTAGAGCTTCCAGAGGTGCAGGTGTGGTTGTGTTGTGTGGGCATAGTTGCTGTCTCCCACTCAGTTATACAAAAACAACGATCAAAAAACCATCTAAAAGTAAATGCAGGTGGACAAAAACATACTACATTAACATACAAGAACAATCACCAAAAAGAAAGAAAAAAAAAGACCCACCATATCTGGGGAGGGGGCAATAAGAGAAAGAAGTAGAGTAGGAAAATAATGAAGAAAAAAATGGGAAAAATGCAAAAAGAAAAACAAGGAATGGGGAGAACCACAAGAAAGGAAACAATGGGAACCAGAAACATGGAAGAGAGAAAAAGCCAAAAAGTAGAACCTGGGAAGGGAAGAAGAAAGAATACTAACAAAAAGGATGAAAAGAAAATAATAATTTTAAAACAGATGAAAAAAAAACCTGAAAAAAAAAAAATCTGGAACAGGCAAGGCAGGGCAGGGCAGGGCACACACATGAGGATGGAATTCCTGCCAGCCTAGAATGTGGGTGGGAGTGAGGGATGGCTGCACCTCCATTCAATAAGAGGGTGTGAGGTATAAGAGTAACAAGGGGAATATTGGATCTTTCCAGTCGTTTGTGTCCAGAATGTCCTTGTGGTTCCTGGAAAGTAAACCTATTCTCAGGTCCCTGGAATCTGAAAGAACACTGTGGCTTTAAATATCAAAAATGGTAGAATAGCTTGTAAACATTCATTTTGAATGAGGGCTGTGCCCTCCAGAAAGGCGAGAGTCCACAGCTCAGCCCGTCTCCCTCTTTGCTTGCTTCCCCTTTTATTCACCAGCTACTTGTGCAATCATCCTGCAGCCCCTGGCTAGCAGGGTTGATTTTTTAGGTTAATTCTTTGGTCCTAACACCACTTGGCAATATCCAAGTGGTCTGTGCTGTCAGATCGCTGACAGACCACAGCTCTGTATGTCTCCTTTTTTAGTGTTTTCATCCAGGTTCTTCTACTAGTTGGAGTTTAGTCTACTTCTGTATCCTTCCCTTCAAAGCTCAGGGCTCCAGGGTTATCTTCTGTATCCATGTTAATTGGTTTCCCTTTTCTTTGTTGAACAGGATCTGTGTAGTTTGTCTGCCTATTCTGTCATCTTACCCAAGATTTCTTATTTCTTATCTTAATGAGAACAGTTTCAGTCTTTCATCATTGAGTATGATGTTTTCTGTGGGTTTTTTCATAGATGCCATTTAATAAGTGGAAGAAATTCTTTCTATTCTTTGTTTGTTAAATATTTTTATCCTGAGAGGATGTTCTTTTTTTTCTTTGTCCTTTATTCTACTAAGATATGTGTGTGTTGAACTAGCCTTGTTTTCCTGGAATAAATCCCATATGTTCATGGTGCATAATCTTTTCTGTATGTTGTTTAGTTTGCTAGTACTTATTGAAGATGTTTGCATTTATATTGCTAAACTCACTCACTGCCGTTAAATCGGATCCAAATCATAGCGACCCTCCCTTGGGTTTCCAAGGCAGTATCACTACAGAAGTAGGTTGCCCAATCTTCCTTCTGAGGAGTGGCTGGTAAACAACCAGGCTTCTGGTTAACAGTCAAATGTCTTGGGCACTAGGCCACCAGAGCTCCTATTGATGTATAGTTTTCTTGTGATATGTTTTTTATATCAGGGCAACATTGAC
>NW_006922004.1:1456679-1459712 GCF_000298275.1 Orycteropus afer afer | reverse complement strand
ACTCCTCAGAAGGAAGATGGGGCAATCTACTTCCATAGTGATACTGCCTCGGAAACCCAAGGAAGGGTCGCTATGAGTCGGGTCCGACTTCACGGCACATAACAACAACAACAACAACAGTTTTATCTTTATGATTTCTTTCTTTCTCCTGCTTTGGGTTTAATTTGCTGTTCTTTTTGTGTGTTTTTTTTAAGATAAAAGGCTAGGTTATTGATTTGAGATCTTCCTTCTGTGTGTACTTGAGAAGAGTTCTTGTATTTGTTGAGAGAAGTTTTCTACTGTATCTGTTAGGTATAGCTGTTTCATAGTGTTATTTAAGTTTTCTGTTTGCTTCTTTGTCTTATGCCTGACTTTTCTATCAATTCCTAAAAGTGAAGTACTGAATCCTGTACTCTTGTTGAATTGTCTATGTATCCTTTCAGTTTTTGCTTCATGTGTTTTGAAGGTCTGTGGTTAGTCAATAAATTTCTATAATTGTAGTGTTTTCTTGATGAATTTATACTTCATCATTATAAAATGTCATTTATCTCTAGTATCAATTTTTGCTCAAAGTCTATTTTGTCTCAAATTAATATAGCTACTCTGCCTCATTTTGTTACTGTTTGTATGGAATATCCTTTTTCAATCCTTTTATTTTCAACTTATATGTGTCATGATTATATAGTATCTCTTGAAGACAGCACATGTTATTTTTTCTTTAATTCATTCTGCCAATTTATGCCTTTTTATTGGAGTGTTTATTCTATTTGCATTTAATATAATTACTGATAAGATTTGCATCTGCCATTTTTCTCCTAGTTTTATATATGAATCATATGTCTATTTTGTTTCTTTATCACTCTCTTCTGACATCCATTTTGGTCTTTTCCTCCTTTCCTGTCTTTTTAATAACTTTTTGCATCTTCATGAATAATGTTCTTGATGTCATCCCACAATTCATATGGTTTTCAGTCATTGGTGTTCAATGCACCAAACCTATTCTTTATTTGTTCTTTAAGTTCAGGTGGGATATAATCAGGGTCATATTTTGGTTCTCATGGACTTGTTTTAACTGTCTTTAGCTTCCACTTAAACTTGCATATGAGCAGTTGATGGTCTGCTCCACAGTCAGTTCCTGACCTTGTTTTGGCTTCTGTCTTCTTTTGTCCTAAATATTTTCTACTATATCATTTTAACCACCACTTGTCTGTCAGTTTGTTGTACTGTGGTGGCTTGTGTGTTGCTGTGAGGCTGGAGGCTTTGCCACCAGTATTTCAAATGCTTGCAGGGTCACCCTTAGTGGAACATTAGTGGTTTCAGTGGGGCTTTCAGACTAAGACAGACTCATAAGAAGGAAGGGGCTTCTCAAAGAACTGGCTAGTGAAAACCTTATGAATAGCAGTGAAACACTGTCTGATTTATTACTGGAAAACTTTCTAAATAGCCATGAAACATTGTCTGATATAGTACTAGAAGATGAGGCCTTCAGGTCAGAAGGCACTCGATATATGACTGGGGAAGAGCTGCCTCCTCAAACTAGAGACAACCTTAACGATGTGGATGGAGTAAAGCTTTTGGGACTTTCATTTGCTGATGAGACATGACTCAAAATGGGAAGAAACAGATGCAAACATTCATTAAAAACAGGAACATAGAATAGATGAAGTATGAGTCTAGGAAAATTGGAAGTTGTCAGAAATGAAATGGAATTCACAAAAATCAATATCCTAGGCATTAGTGAGCTGAAATTGACTGGTTTTGGCCATTTTGAATCAGACAACCATATGATCTACTACACCAGGAATGACAAATTGAAGAATGGTGTGGCATTAATTCTCACAGAGAATATTTCAAAATCTATCCTGAAGTACAATGCTGTCAGTGATAGGATGATATTCATATGCCTACAAGGAAGACTTAATGCTAATATTATTCAAATTTATGCACCAACCACCAGAGCCAAAGATGTGCAAATTGAAAATTTTTACCAACTCCTGCAGTCTGAAATTGACCAAACATGCAATCAAAATGTATTGATTATTACTGGTGATTGGAATGTAAAAGTGGGAAACAAAGAAGAGTCACCGGTAGTTAGAAAATGTGCCTTGGTTATAGAAATGATGCCAGAGATCGCGTAATAGAATTTTGAAAGACCAATGACTTATTCATTGTAAATACCTTTCTTCCACAATATAAACAGTGGCTACACACGTGGACCTCATCAGATGGAATACACAGGAATCAGATCAACTACATCTGTGAAAGAGGTGATGGAGAAGCTCAATATCTTCAGCCAAAACAAGGTCAGGAACTGACTGTGAAACAGACCATCAATTGCTCATATGCTAGTTCAAGTGGGAGCTAAAGACAGTTAAAATAAGTCCATGAGAGCCAAAATAAGACCTTGATTATATCCCACCTGAACTTAAAGAACAACTAAATAGGTTTGATGCATTGAACACAAATGACTGAAAACCATATGAATTGTGGGATGACATCAAGAACATTATTCATGAAGATGCAAAAAGTTATTAAAAAGATAGGAAAGGAAAAAAGACCAAAATGGATGTCAGAAGAGACTCTGAAACTTCCCTTGAATGTAGAGTAGCTGAAACAAATGGCAAGATAAAAGACCTGAACAGAAGATTTCAAAGCACAGCTTGAGAAGACAAAGTCAATTATTATATAATGAAATATGCAAAGACCTGGAGTTAGAAAACCAAAAAGGAAGAACACACTCAGCATTTCTCAAGCTGAAAGAACTGAAGAAAAATTCAAGCCTTGAGTTGCAATATTGAAAGATTTTATGGGCAAAATGTGTTTTCCTTTCATCTTCTTTTGATGTTTCTTAAATGATGCAGGAAACATCAAAAGAAGATGAAAGGAAAACACAGAATCACTGCATCAAAAATAATTGGGTGGAATGCAAGCAAGAAAGCAATGGGATGGTATATACAAAACCTTGAAAGATAAAAATTTTCAACCAAGAATTATATACCCGGCAAAATTGTCCCTCAAATATGATGGTGAAATTAGATTTCCAGATAAGCAGAA
>NW_006922004.1:1450696-1451969 GCF_000298275.1 Orycteropus afer afer | reverse complement strand
AAATTTTGGTCAATGACATGAGACAAAGTATATGTGAACTGCTGTATGAAAAGTGAATTTACTCTGTAAATCTTCACCCAAATCAAAATAAAATTAAAAAATAAAATAAAAATAATTGGGTGGATCTTCATCCATTTCAGGAGGTGTCATATGATCAAGAACCAATGGTATTGAAGGATAAAGTCAAAGTTGCACTGAAGGAATTGGCAAAGAGCAAGCCTCCAGGAATTGATGGAAAACCCACTGAGATGTTTCAACAAACAGATGCTGCGTTGGAGGTTCTTACTCATCTATGCCAAGAAATTTGGAAAACACCTACCTGGCCAACTTACTGAAGAACCATATTTGTACCCATTCCAGAGAAATATGGTCCAACGGAATGTGGAAACAATCAAACAATATTAATATCACATGCAAGTAAAATCTTGCTGAAAATAATTCAAAAAAGGTTGCAGCAATATATTGACAGGGAACTTCCAGAAATGCAAGCTGGATTTAGAAGAGGATATGGAACAGGAGATATCATTGCTGATGTTAGATGGATCTTGGCTGAAAACAAATACCAGAAACTTGTTTACTTGAGTTTTATTGACTATGAAAAAGCATTTGATTGTGTGGATCATAACAAATTATGAATAACATTGCAAAGAATAGGAATTCCTCTCATGAACACTCAGTTGTGTTCTTGAGAAACCTGTACCTAGACCAGGAGGCTGTCATCCAAACAGATCAAAGTGATACATCATGGATCAAAATCAGGAAGAGAGTGTGTCAGAGTTATATCCTCTAACTTATTCAATCTGTATGCTGAATAAATGATCCTAGAAGCTGGACTATATGAAAAAAGAGTATGGCATCGGGATTGGATAAAGACTCACTAACAACCTATGATAGGCTGATGACACAACTTTGTTTGCAGAAAGTGAAAATGACTTGAAGCACTTACTGATGATTAAAGGCTAGTCTGCAATATGGATTACACCTCAACATAAAGGAAACAAAAATCTCCATGACTAGACCAATAAGCAGCATCACGATAAATGGAGAGAAAATCAAAGATTTCATATTACTTGATTCCATAATTAACACCAATGTAAGTAACAGTCAAGAAATCAATTGACGTATTGCACTGGACAAATCTGCTGCAAGAGACCTCTTTAAAGTGCTGAAGAGCAAAGATATCTCTTTGAAGACTAAGGCATGCCTAACCCAAGCTATGGTATTTTCAATAGCCTCTTTATTTATTTATTTATTTTTCATTTTAAAATTTTTA
>NW_006922004.1:1438529-1450301 GCF_000298275.1 Orycteropus afer afer | reverse complement strand
AAGGGTGGCTAAGGGCCATAGTGTCAGGGGTCTCACCAGGCTCCATCAGACCAGCAAACCTGGTCTTTTTTTTTTTTTTTTTAATGATCAATAGCCTCTTGTGCAAGCGAAAGCTGGATAACAAGTAAGGAAGACCAAAGAAGAGTTGATGCTTTTAAGTTTTGGTGTTGGTGAAGAATACTGAAAGCTTCACGGATTGCCAGAAGGTAACAAATCTGCCCTGGAAGAAAGGCAGCCAGAATGTTCCTTGGAAGAGAGCATGTGCAGACTTTATCTCACCTACTTTGGTCATGTTGTCTGAAGGGACCCTTTCCTGGAGAAGGATGTCATGCTGGGAAAGCCAAACAGGGGAAAGCCCTCAAGGAGATGGAGTGACACTATGGCTGCAACAATGGACTCAGATATAGGATTGTGAGGCTGGTGCAGCACAGGGCAGTGTTTCATTCTGTGTGCAAGGGGTTAACTATGAGTCAGAGCCAACTCGACTCCCCCTAACCACAAAAGCAATGTATCATTTTAATGGGCTTTATTAATTTCTCAGTTATTTGCTTAATGGTTGTCCCAGGATTGCCATTAAGATTTTATAGCAATCTAGTTTGGATCAATACCCACTGAATTTCAATAATATACAAAATTTAGTTCCTATATAGCTCCACTCCTTACCCCTTCTTTGTGTTCTTAGTGCAATATACATTACATCTTTATATAACTCTATTAACACAGTTTGATAATTGTTTTATGCAGTTATTTCTTACGTAATAAGAGAAAAAATTACAAACAAAAACGCGTTCATGCTGTCTTTTAGATGTACCTATGTAATTACCTTTATTGGATCTCTTTAACACTTTAAGTGGATTCACTTTAATGCCTAAAGTTCTTTTATTTCAGCCTGAAGGACTCTCTTTAGTATTTATTGTAAAACAGATATGTGAGTGACAAATGTCTCAGTTTTTGTTTGTCTGCTCATGTCTTCATTTCTTGTTCATTTTGGAAGGATAGTTATCTTGGCTGTAGAATTCTTGACTGACAGCCTTTCTCTTTCAGCAATTTTAGTATGTCATCTTACTGCTTTCTGGCCTCCATTGTTTCGATGAAAACAAGTTGTTAATCTTATTGGAGATCCTTTGTATGTGATAAGTCATTTCTCTCGATAAGTCATTTCTCTCGTTGCTTTTGAGATATTCTTTTTATCTTTGGTTTTGAAGAATTTGATTAGGCTATATCTATGGGTGGATTATTATTTTTTTATTTTTTTTAGCTTATCCTACGTAAGTCCTCTGAGTTTCTTGGATGTATAGTTTAATGATTTTTAAAATCAAATTTGGGAAGTTTTCAACCATTAATATTTTCAAGGATTACTTTTGTCCCTTTCTCTCTCACTTCATCTTCTTGGATTCTCATTGTGTGTATGTTGATATGCTTGATGATGTCTCACAGGTCCCTGAGGTTCTGTTAATTTCTCTTCATTCTTTTTTATTTTTCTTTGTCTTTTTCAGACTGAATAATATCAAATACCTTATCTTTAAATTCACTGATGCTATCTTCTGTCAAATCAAGTCTTTTGATAATCATCTCTAGTGTTTTTTTTTTCATTTATATTTTTGTGCTTTTCAACCCCAGAATTTCTAGTAATTTTAAAAAATAATTAATATATTTTTATTGATCTTATCTATTTGTGGGTATATTGTTCTCATACTTTTTCTCAGATCTTTATACATGGTTTCTTTGTTATTCAAACATAATTGTAAGAACTGGGTTAAAGGCTCTGTCTAGTGAATCGAACATGTGGGCTTTCTCAGCAACAGGTTCTATTGACTTTCTTTTTCCCTATTTATGGGCCATACTCTCACTTTTTTTTTTTTAATGTATCATGATTTGTTTGGAAAACAATATTTTAAATTATATACTTTGGCAGCTCTGGACTTCAGATCCCCTTTCCCTGGGGTCTATGGTTATTCCTGTTTGTTGTGATTGTTGTTGCTGTTTGCTTGTTTAGTGACTGTCCTGCACTAAATCTGTATGAATTCTGCCTTATCATGTGTGGCCACTGGTTATTTTAGTGGTCAGCTAATGATTGGACAGAAATTTCCCTAAAATATTGAACCAGTAAGTCTTCTAGTTTTCCGGAGTGGTTCTCTGTGTCTTTATGGACATGCTTTCAATTTTCTGGCAGGCAGTTGATGGCTCTGCTTTAGCCTTCACTTCCTAATTGGTCAGAGCCTCAAAGTAAGTCAGAGATGAAACCTTAGGGCTTTCTCATGTCTTTCTACTACCTTTAACATGTATGTGGCTTTTATTCCCAGAAATATATTGAAACTTTTTAAGGTCCCCCATGGACAGCTCAGGAGCTCTGGTAGCATAGTGCCTAAGGCACTTACTTGACTGCTAACCAGAAGGCTGGTGGTTCAAATCCACCAGCCACTCCTAGGAAGGAAGGTTGGGCAATCTACTTCTGTAGTGATACTGCCTTGGCAACTCAAGGTCGCTATGAGTTGGGTCTGACTCAACGACACGTAACAACAACAACAACATGGACAGCTCACTTCTCGCTTTTCATTTTAAATGTTTTGGTTAGGTCCTTATGTGCCCCAACTATCATCATTGCCCAGAACAATTGCAATGTTGAACAATTACCACTGAATGTTTTCAACATGGACCCTTGAGGAAGAGCTATTTGCCAATGGAGCTCTTTGTCAGGTCAAATAAACATGAGATCTGTTATTGGAGGTTCCAGGAAATGTCTAGAAAGCTCACATGATAATTTTCTGGGCATGATTTTTTTTGAAGAGCCTCACATTCATTCTGCCCTTTTCAGTGACTGGCAGGCTTCTGCTTTTCACAACTATCACATTTGTGAAGTTTTTTGTTTTCAAGGCTGTTGTGGAGCAGAGGGAGGGGAATGGGAATAGAGCAAATAAAAACACTACAAAGCTCACCATCCTTACAGAAATTCTACCATATCTCTTCAATAAATATTCCTCAGATTATTGCAAGTCTGTGGTTAATTTTCAGAGTTCTAAGGAAGCTTATTTTGACAATTGTTTCAGTGTTTCATTGCTTTTATATAGGAACATATTTTGGAGGTATTGAATCGACCATTCCAGAAGTCCTCCTCCATTCAATTAATTTTTTTATGAGTAAATAAATTTAATTGTGCTTATCTTTCTAACACACCTTTTATCCTGTACTATTCAGGAAGCTTGGAGTTGGGGCTGATCTCACCCTCAGATCCAGGGATGACTCTTGATTGTTCTAACCCTGGGTTCTCTATCTTGACACTACTGACATTTTGGGCTAAATGATTGTTGTAAAGAGCTGTCCAGTGCATTGTAGGATGTAAAGCAGCACCCTATCCTATACCCACTAAATGCTATTCACACTCTCCCAGTTTGACATCCATAAAGTTGTCCAGAGATTGCTTAATATCCCCAGTGGGGCAAAATTGGCAGTGGTTGAGATTCACTGGTTTCACTTGTTGTAATAAAACAATTATAAAGCCTGTTGTAGGAAATTTTTTTTATGTTCATTGAATATGCAATTTTCACATTGGGTAGCAGTCTTACTAGACTATTGAGAATATTCTGGGGAAGAAACATTTTTACAGGCTAAAAGACCTCAATTTATCTCCTATAGTGATATATTTCTATAATATATTATCATAGAAACAAGACCAGCATAGAAGTTATAAGTAACTTGTCGATGTGTGGGATTTCAAGCAATGTATCTTGGAGAACAAGTCAAATAATCACTTATAGATCTTATAGCACAGCTTCTCGTCTTGTCTTTCCAGTTGCTGTTGCCAACTTGATTATGCACAAATAATTCTTTAAAAGAATACAATGCTCAAAGAAAACATTCTTTACCAATTATGCTAAATTACTATTTGGTTTAAATATGACTTTTAAGGGACATTTTTCATTTAAGGTTTTAAAATCTTCTCAGGGCAATAATTTCAGAGAGTTGCCAGCCTCATTAGATCCAGAAAGGCTAGGTTCCATGAAAATTTGAAATTTTATACCACAAACCATATTAATATATTCTTATTCTCCTAGGCATAATGAATTATTTATTCAGGGAAACAAGACTATACCCTGTAGCATAAGAAAATTCCCTGGTCACAAGGATTGGTTAAATAATGAAAGTTTAACCAATTACAGCAAGAAAATATGAGTGAGGACGGAATGCTGGAAATAACTGGAGGAAGTTTCTGTAAATGTTTTGGAGTTTCACAGGAAGCCAGTCTTCTTTTTCCCGCTTTGGATGAAGATGTGAAATCTATTGAGAAATCAGACTTAATATGAAACAAAAATGGCACAAACTGTATGGTAGGCACATAGTAAACATTTAGAGCTATTATTACAAGACAGATGTGGCCTGTGCTGTGACTTTTACTCTTTTTATAACACCACTTTTAGCTAAACTCTCTGAAGTTAAAAGATGTCATTGAAAGTTATAAAAGATTCAACCTCCATATAGTCTATTGCAAATCCAGTTACTGCTTTTCATATATTTTCAACTCTCTTGTTCCAATTTAGCCTCTTAATCTTAATTGGCTAATTGAAATACTTTTCACAACATTCTGTGTGTTGTTTTTTTTTTTAATCTCTTTCCACCTCAGCTCACGAATTATGTTCCCAAAGTATACCTCGGACTTTTTCACTGACTGCTCAAAAAGCTCAAGGTTCCCTTACATTAAAACCTAACAGCTCAGCCTGCTTTTCAGTTTGATTAGAATCAACTTGTCAAACCTATCGGCCTCTATTTCTTTTTACAGATGTAAACTTTAACCAACTCAGAGTGCTCACTGTTCCCAAGGAAGAGTCTGTAATTTCTGTCACTGAGCATTTTCTTATCTTATTGCCAACACCAGTAAATAAAATAATAATTATAATGAATTAAGTAGCTTTTGTGGAGCATTATTCCTATGCCTACTACTATGCCTTATCTCATTTAATTCTCTAAAGAAAACACCAACCTGTTAAGTGCTTCTACTTAGCCCTGTGGCACGTAATGGGAAATTACAGTTTAGAGAGGTTAAATAACTTTCCAAGGTCACACATGTAGTAATTGAATAAACTGAAACTTAAATTCAAATCTTTCTAGTCATCCATATTTTTTTCTTAACCACAATACTAGTTTCACTTTGCTTCTCTTTGCTCTTCCTCTCCTATCAGTTTGTTGCAATTCAGATTTTTATTCAGTCTAAATTTATGTACCAGTTCATCCATGGTATGTGTCCCACTCCTTCAATCCAGAAACAATCTCTCCCTCTTTAATCTCTCACTGACCTCAACATAATATCTGGTATATCATGATGTTCAATACATGATTCAAATAAAAGGGATGGACGAATAAAATTTTGAGTCTAGCCATATGGTTCATTTATTTCATCATTGATGGAAAGAGAAAAATCACAAGTGTGCAATGTTTCTCAATGTGCAATGTGTGCAATGTTTTTAAGATTGGGCACTTAATAACTATTTGTTAAATTAGATAAATTACTGAAAATTCAATAGTTCTGCTTACTGAGCATCTATTTTCCTTTGTGCCTCCCTTAGGCAGACCAGGCAGATCCCTTGCATGCCACAATGCTAAATAGAACCATTTATCTAAGAGAAAGCTATGTTGTTGTTATGTGCCATCGAGTCGGACCCGACTCATAGTGACCCCTCCTTTGCTTTCTGAGACAGTATCACTACGGAAGTAGATTGCCCAACTTTCCTTCTGAGAGAAAGCTATAGAGACACAAATATATGCAGAATGTCTACCACAATCAAAGTAACCTCTGCAGATGAGCAGGCCTCAGGGTCTATCATTTTGTAGTTTAAAAAGGGAAAGTTATAAATATTTGCAGAACTTCTAGCTATGCCGCTGACTATAACTGTCTTTCCTTCCACAGAGGAGCTGTTTTCTGTACTGTCAGTATGAAAACAAATCTGTCACAATGGTATGTGTGTTTTGTCTGTCTCCAAATGTGTGTGGTATTTAAAAAGTGGAAGGACAGGGCACTAAGGTACAAAGGAAGAGGATCCAGGAAGGAGAAGATAATAGGCAACGATAGAGACTAAACTAAATTAGATGCCAGGGCTTACACTTCAGGAATGCTATTGCTGATACTGTTGGCCTGAGTCAGCAAGATAAATCAATTAGTTAGGTCTCGTTGAACTCAAGAACCTTGAAATCTTATTCAAATAAGAAATTCTATTTCATGTAATAAAAAACCAACTTAGCAAAGTTTTTCAACTTAGACTTAGGTCATGACATAGACGCTAGTATTTCTCAAAGAGGATATTTTCTCCCTGTCTGTATGTTCCCTATGAAAATAACCCAAAATTTTAATTACATTTTGATTATAACCTTTTAAAAAAGAATAATCTGGATAATGTGGGACTCCTAATGGAGTTAGGTCATTAATTTCAGGACCTGCATTTTCAAATGCATTAGTAATCTCAATAGCTTGAGGAGATTCCATTTATTTTTCACAGACTTATGGGAAAAGACTAGAGTTGCCCTCATATGCACCTCAGACATGTGCTACATACACTTACACTACATATGTATATTTCATATGTAACTCAGAGGAGTGCGGAATCGGTGAAGTTGTCATAGAAGTTTGAATAGAGAAAAATGTTGAGAAAATTGTGTTTGTAGACATGTCAACCTTAAAATGTGCATTGTGCTATTATATTCACAGTGAGAACAATTATTTAGTTTCAACAGAACATTTAAGTTAATGGTATTTGCATTAATGTTGATTTTAGCACTATATTTGTAGTTTTGCTTGATTTAATTTATAAATTGGCTTTTAGTTTTATGGTTGTAAAAGAATCATGAGAATAAGGCAGGCATTTTCACCTAGATTTATATATTGAAGTTGTTCTGATAATAATTTGTGAACATTGGTATTTAATGAGATCTTTTTTCCTTTAAAGGGGTTCTGTACATAACTTAACTTTGAAAAATACTTTACCATTCTGTTTTATATTGCATGTAACTCCTAATATGTTGACTCCAATGAGCTATTTTAGGGTGAATAATTTTCCATATTACCAAGGGTAATTTGTTATTAGTATCTGTTTTTTAAACTGTCAGCTTTACTTATTGAATCCTATGTTTCTTTACTTAGAAAAACATTAATACTGGTAAATTCCTTAGGCTGTACTTAAGGCAATGTGTCAAGGGTAAGAACTTTTTTCAGATTGGGTCTCCAAGTTTACTTTTAAGATATTCTTCATTTAAACATCAATAGTATGTAACCACACTGAAGAGAACCCATAAGTCCTTTTTTGTCTCTCCTTTAATGTGGCGTTAATATAATATCTTTACTTACAAGTTCCACATATATTATCTTATATTGTCACAGTAACACTGTTTCATCCCAGTCCAACAGATGATGAATGTATGGGTCAGAGCAGTCAAGTGACTTGTCCCAATAATAAATCTGGTACATTTAGTGTTTTAGATACCTAGTACTGCTCTGACAGGAATATACCACAAATGGGATGATCTTAACAAACAGAAGTTTATTCTTTCACAATTTGGAGGCTTTAAGTCCAAGTCCAACGTGCCAGACTCTGGGGGCCGTGTGAAAGCCCCTCAACACTGGGCTTCAGCTCTGCCTCTTGCTCCCAGCCCACTGAAGCTAGAGACATCTCTTCACTCAGGCAGCTACTGGCAGCTGAGGCTAACAAGCCCAAGGTCGACAAATAAAATGTCACAGTCCCGATGTTACCAAACTACACAGCAGGCCATTAACTCAAGACCATTGTAAGTCCCAAGGTTGGCAGAGCATGGCAAGCTGCTGAACGACATGACTACATGCAGGGTCCAAGCATGCCATAATCTAGAGACCGTTCCTAAAAGTGTTCCTTATATATAGGAAGCAGACCACATACCCAAAAGCAGCTACTCAGCTGCTCACAGTAGATTCCACCATGGAGTTGCCAGTCTCATCATGGGGAATACTACATCTAGATGCTCAGACACTCAATCAGGCCTAGCCAAGTTGACAAACAAACTTAACCACCACAATTCCACCCCTTGTCAACTTGGCACCTATACAGATCTTTAATGGATGGTCTCTGTACAGATCTCTTCACTGAGTGACTCCAGTCCCCTAGTTCCTGAGTGGTGACCTCAACCCCTTGGCCTGGCAGGCCTTGTTCCTCCCCCTCTTGGGCATGGCATCCCTGCCCCCTCTCTCTTGGGCAACAGCTATGACTCCATTCCACTGGATCACATGAACAAGCAGCCCCACACTTCAGAACCAAGTTGGTGAAGGTCTGGCTCTTTGAAACCTAGGGGGCTGTGGTAGTTCCACCCCCAAAGGCCATGGTCCTACCTTTAAAGCTAAGGCAGCTCTGCTTCCCATTTCCCTGGTCTCTACACTTCTGCTGATTAATGCCAAAGGCAACCCACTCCACCGGAAATCTTCCTACCCAAAAAGCACTTAGTGTTCTTGCTCTGTGGGCTGGCCAAACTGCTACTCCTTTTCGTGAAGGTCTCTTCTATCAATTAACGCCTGAAGGCAACCCACTCTGCCAGGAAGCCACCTACCCAATGGCACCCAGCTTTCTCCTCCATGGGGTCAGTAAATTTCTTCAATCTTTTTTTTTTTTTTAAAAATTTTGTCTTATATAAGAGCATATGCTGTTCCACTTGACATTTTCATGTTATTAAATTTCCCCGTGATACTAAAAATCCTTCATTTTTAGTAACTACAAAGTATTCCACCATATAGATATACTCTGACTTATTCAATTACCCCCCTAATATTGAAACATGGGAAATTGCCAATGTCCTACTATTATCATAATATTCCACCTCTGTACATAACTTTTGTGGGTTGTATACATAGAGTATATTTTAGGCACTAATAGATCAAAAGATGTAAACATTCTAAATTATTTTATAAATATTGTCATATTATTTTCTAAATTTTTGTATCAATTTATACTTCCATCAGCAACATCTGACTGTCTTATTACTGTCTTGTCCTTAGTATTGAAATTTTCTTTTTTAATTCTTTGCTGATTTGATAGGCACACATTGTATTGTATTGATGTTAATTTAATTTTCATTTTTTTAAAAAAGATAGACTCTTTTTTCTAATATTTACTAGCCACTTATCATTTTCTTTTGACAAGTATCTAAGTCATCTGCTTACCTCTTTATTATCATTTATTATCACTCTGTCTCAGAAAAATAGGATCATTTTAGTCATAGAATGTTAGAGCTGGAATGAACATGGTCCAATTCCTTACTTCATGTGTGAGTCTAGGTACATTAAGGAACTTGACCAAGATCAATAAATTGCCTTTAAGTCTGCTGTTTATTGCCTCTCTGATCCTTTCCTTGACTTTTTCTCCCTTTTTCCTATGCATCTTTCCTCCATTAAAAATTTTGACATTCTTATGTTGAGATTAGTAGGCTTGTGTATGTCTCTAGAAATAGAAATCAATACTTTACTTTGTTCCAGGTTGATTAATATGCCATTCCCATCCTAAATTTACATGTGTTCACCCTCCCATGGCTATTCCCCTACTGACTATAGCAGAGATTACCTTTCTGAGTCCTTTTTGATACATATACTTAGTTAGACAGCAAGCAGCCTACAGAAATACATGAACACTGTTCTTATTTATTAATCATCTGTTCAAAGAGCTCAAACCATGTTCATGTCATTTGCGTTCTTTTATTTCCATTTCTGCCCATTTACTTCACTTCCTTCAATAATGTCCATGCTGTTTAAAATTTACTTAGCACTTTCTATGACAAGACAACTGAGTGAGCTGCTGTGTGCTTTCTCAGTCTTCACAGCAACCCCATGAAGGAAATGCTATGATTATGCATATGGCTCATATGTGTTATAGAGATTTGATAAGAGAGATGAGATTGGAATCAAAGTGTAATGACAAAGTTCTTGCATGGTCTCTCTGCTACATTTCATTCCCTCTCTGGCAAGGGCTGGCCATAGGCAGTGCAGTGCATGTTCTCTGCTAATGTGCAAACACTGACTCATGTGGGGTAGGATAGGGTCATCACAGTGGAGGTGAGAAACAAATGTTAAATGCATAAATTTTAAATGGACAGCAAGTCTATGAATTCATTGCAGAGCAGGAACATGTGTAGGTTCACAGTTCAGAGCACATTGAGATATTTAATAACGATTTGTTATTATTGAATGAAAGATAGTTTTCATTAAGCTGCAGTCTTCTCTGCAATAAATGCAGAGTTAACTAGTGTACAGGGCAGTGGACTACCTGTCAGTGCTTATCTCTTTTCTTAATGACTCCCCTGTCTTTAGTAATTCATTACTTCCTTCTTATCTTCTAGTAGTTCTCCACAATGAGACTACTAACCTCCGAATGACATGGTTTGCTTGATCTCATTCATAAGGTTTCTTGAGGGAGGAATTGTTGTTGTTAGATGCTGACAAGTCAGCTCTGACTCATCGCTACCATATGTGTAGCAGAATGAAAACTGCCCACACAATATTTGCTATGCTTGGGCCCACCTTCACAGCCACTGTATAAGTCCATCTCATTGAGGGTCTTCACCTTTTTTGCTGACTGTCTACTTTACCAAGCGTGATAGATATCCTTCTCAAGGGACCGGCCCTTTCTGACAATATGACCAAAGTATGTGAGAAAAAGGCTGACCATCTTTGCGCCTAAGGAGCATTCCAGCTGTACTTCTTCTAAGGTAAATTTGTTCATTCTTTTGGTAGTCTGTGGTATTTTCAGTATTCTTTACCAACACTACAATTCACATCTATCAATTCATCTTCAATCTTCTTCATTCATTGTCCAGCTATCATATGAGGCTATTGAAAAATACTATGGCTTGGGTCAGGCACCTCTTATTATTATGATTATTATTATTATTTTTTTATTTTTTGGTGATTTGGGTGAAAATTTACAGAGCAAATACACTTTCCATACAACAAACACTTCACATAACACTTTGTCTCATGACATTGACCACAATTTACCACAATACAACATCTCCCCTCCTACTTCCTCCTGATTGTTACCTCTTCCCTGTGTCCATCCCTCCATGCACTCCTGCCCCCTGACCTGTCTCCCTGTGCATAAGCAGCCCTTCTTTCTCTGATGATTGTTCTCTCCAAGGAGTGTATCTACCTCAGATAAATGTTCAACTCATATGCCTGTCTATTGTTTGGCTGGAAGCCACAGGCATGGGTTCAATTTGAGAATTGAAGGGCAGCTAGGGGCCATAGTCTCAGTGGTTCCACCAGGCTCTATTGGACCAGCAAACCTGGTCCCCCCTTTTTGATTTTTCCAAATGATTTTGAGTTTTGTTCCACATTGTTTTCCCTCTCTATCCAGGATCTCCTACATAGATCCTGTTCCAAGTAGTTGACAGTAGTAGCCAGGCACCATCTAGTTCTTCTGGTCTCATAGTCGTATAGGATGCAGATCGGATGGGGTACCAGTCGCTATGACTAATTGTTTCCATGAATGTTTGGTTTTCTTCATTCTTCTTTGATCTGGACGAGGAGAGACCCATCGTTACATCTAGATGGCAGCTTGCAAGCTTTTAAGATCCCAGTGGCTACTCGCTATAGTAGGAGGTGGAACAATGTTTGTGTAGTATGTTATGCCAATTGAGCTTGATGTCCTCTGCAAATATGGTTCCGAGCCCACAGGTTTAACTATGTGGTCCCTCTGGGTAGCTGGCTGTGACCAAGCAGTGACTACAACCTTGCCCCTTGTCAACTCCACTATACACCTGGGAATTCAGATTATA
>NW_006922004.1:1402696-1433629 GCF_000298275.1 Orycteropus afer afer | reverse complement strand
TACTGGAGCTCCCCTCAATCCTTTGAAGATACCTAAATATAATTCTTTTGAATTCCTTATCAGAGAGTTCCAATGCTGCTTCTTCCTCAGGATATGTTGTGGGTCTGTATCCTGTTCCCTTGTTTCTACCACTTTATCTTGCTTCTTTGTGTGGACTGTGATCGTCTGTTGTCTCTGAGACATCGTGGTGTTGTATTAAGATCTCTGTTAACTGTTTGTGAAGAGCAGCCAAGGGTGATTCAGGCTCTTCTTAGTGGTTTTTTTTTTATCATTGGTCCATTGGTGGAGAAGGAGGTGGAGGCTCTTGCTCAGTAAGTGAAGGTGCAGGAGGTGTGGGTGTAGTTATATCTTATGGAGACTCTTGCTGTCTCCCACTCAGTTAGACAAAAATTACAATTGAATAACCATCAATAAACTAAAAGCCCATGGACAAAAACTACACCATGTAATCACACAGGAACAGTAACAAAAAAAAGAAAAAAGGGAGAAAAGAAGAAGAAAACCTGCAATATTTGGGGATAGAGCACTAAGAGAAAAAAGGTAGAGAAGGAGAATAATGAAGAAAAAAATGGGAAAATGCAAAAAAAAAAAAAAAAGAATTTAAATTAAGAAAAAAATAATTTAACCAGGAACAGGGAAAAGAAAGAAGGGTATAAACTATGACCTGGGAGGGGTAGAATAAAGAACAATGGTAAAAATGACAAAATTATTAATAATAATAGTAGTTTTAAAACAGACAAATACAAGCAAAATAAACACCAGAACAAAGAAAGGGAAAAAGAAAAAGAACAAAAAGAAAATAATCGACGGAGGACAGGGCAGGGCACCCAGGTTCTGTCTGAGCACACAAACTGGGATAGAGTTCCTGTGAGCCCAGAAGATGGGTGGGAGTGGGGGATCGCCACACCTCCATTCACCAAGCTAGTGTGGGGTATAAGAGTAGCAAGAGGAATGTCGCACTTTTAAGTCGTGCATGTCCAGAGTATACTTGGGGTTATTGGCAAGCAGGACCTCTTCTTAAGCCCCTGGAATCTCGGAGAGCACTGTCTCTTTAAATATCCAAAATAGTCAAGCCCCTTGTAAGCATTCAAAATGGTGGCGTCCTCCAAACAGGCAAAAGTCCACAGCTCAGCTCCTCTTCCTCTTCACCACTGCTTCCCCTTTTATTCCACAGCCACCAGAGCAGTCCTCCGTGCAGTCCTTGGCTAGAAATGCTGATTTTTAGGTTAATTCTTAGGTCCTCCCACCACTTGGCACTCTCCAAGCTGTCTGTGCTGTCAGAATTGCTCAGGATCGCTGCCAGCCTGCAGGTTTGTATGTCTCCTTTTTTTTTTTGGTATTTTCATGCAAATTCTTCTACTAGTTGGGGTTTATTCCACTTCTATATTCTTCCCTTCAAGGCTCAGGGGTCCAGGATTATCTTCTGTGTCTGTGTTAACTAGTTTCCCTTTTCTTTGTTGAAGAGGGTCTGTGCAGACTCTCTGCCTGTTCCGACATCTTGGAATCAATCCTATTCTTAAAATTAATGTCTTTGCTCTTTAAAACTTCAAAGATATCTTTTGCAGGAGATTTGCCCAATGCAATACATCATCTGATTGCTTGACTACTGCTTCCATGGCTGTTGATTGTGGATCCAAGTAAAATGAAATCCCTGACACCTTTAAACTTTTCTCCATTTATCATGATGTGACTTCTTGGTTCAGTTGTGAGGATTTTTGTTTTCTTTATGTTGAGGTATAATCCATGCTAAAGACTGTAATCTTTGATCTTCATCAGTAAGGGCTTCAAGTCATCCTAACTTTCAGCAAGCAAAGTTGTGTCATCTGCATATCACAGATGGTTAATGAATCTTCCTCCAATCCTGACCATGTTCTTTTTCATGTAGTCCAGATTCTCAGATTATTTGCTCAGCATACAGACTGAATAAGTATGATGAAAATATACAACCCTGATACACACCTTTCCTGCTTTAAATCATACAATATCCCCTTGCTCTGTTCAAACAACTACCTCTTGTTCTATGTACAGGTTCCTCATGAGCACAATTAAGTTGTTTTGGAATCTCCATTTTTCACAGTGTTGTCCATAATTTGTTATGATCCACAGAGTTGAATTCCTTTACATAGTCTGTAAAACACAAGTAAACATCTTTCTGGTATTCTTTGCTTTCAGCCAAGATTCATCTGACATCAGCAATGACATTCCTCATTCCACACCCTCTTTTGAATCAGGTGAATTTCTGGTAATTCCCTGATTCAACCATTTTTTAATTATCTTGAGCAAAATTTTGTGTGTGATATTAATGATATTGTTTGATAATTTCTGCATTCTGTTGGATCACCTTTCTTTGGAATGGACATAAATATTACATAAATGAGTAAGTGTCTCCAGTGGTACATCCACATATTGAATTGTTTTTTGCCAATTCAGTGCAGCTTGGACTTCTTCCTTCAAACTCATTGGTTCTTGATCATATGCTACCTCATGAAATGGCTGAATGTTGGCAAATTATTTTTGGTACAGTGCTTCTGTGTATTTCTTCTATCTTCTTTTGATGCTTCCTGCATCATTCAATATTTTTCCTCCATCATTTCATTATTTCTTCTGGCAGTCCACGATACATTTTATCCTTAGAATCCTTCAATATTGCAACTCAAGGCTTGAATTCTATATTTGTTTTTTGCAGTTTGAGAAATGCCTAACATGTTCTGCCCTTTGGTTTTTCTAATTCCAGGTCTTTGCACATTTCATTACAGTACTTTACTTTGTCTTCTTGAGCCATTCTTTGAAACCTTCTGATCAGCTCTTTTATTTCATCATTTCTTCTTTTTGCATTAGCTACTCTACATTCAAGGAGCTCTGGTAGTGTAGTGCCTAAGGCACTTGACTGCTAACCAGAAGGCTGTCAATTCAAACCCACTGGCCACTCCTCAGAAGGAAGATGGGGCAATGTAGTTCTGTAATGATACTGACTCAGAAACCCAAGGAGGGGTCGCTTTGAGTTGGGTCCAACTTGACAGCACATAACAACAACAACAACACTCTTCATTCAATAGCAAGTTTCAGTCTCTCCTGACATCCATTTTGGTCTTTTCTTCCTTTCATATCTTTTTAATGAACTTTTGGTTTCTTCATTCATGATGTTCTTAATGTCATCTAACAGCTGGTTGAATCCTTGGTCACTGATGTTCAATGCATTGAATCTATTCTTCAGATGGTCTCTAAATTCAGGTGGGATATACTCAAAGTTCTTTTTTGGCCCTCATAGACTTGTTTTAATTTTCTTCAGCTTCAAGTTGAAATGACAAAAGAACAATTGATGTTCTGTTCCATTATCAGCTCTTGGCCTTGTTTTAGCTGATGATATTGAGCTTCTCCATTGTCTCATCCCACAGATGTAGTTGTTTTGATTCCTCTCTATTCCATCTAGCAAGGTCCATGTATATAGTCCCTGTTTATGTTGTTGAAAAAAGGTATTTGTGATGAATAAGTCATTGGTCTTGAAAAATTCTGTCATGCAATCTCTGGTGTCATTTCTATCACCAACATGATATTTTCCAACTATTGATGCTTCTTCTTTGTTTCCAACTTTTGCATTCCAATCACCAGTAATTATTCTGGTGATAATCTTGATTGCATGTTTGATCAATTTCAGACTACAGAACTTGGTAAAGTCTTCAATTTCTCCATCTTTGGCTTTAGTGGTTAGTACATAAATTTGAATAATAGTAGTATTAACTAGTCTACCTTGTTGTTGTTTTTGTTATGTGCCATCGAATCGAATCCAACTCATAGCAACACCTCCTTGGGTTTCTGAGGTAGTATCACTACGGAAGTAGATTGCCCAACCTTCCTTCCAAGGAGTGGCTACTAGGTTTGAACCGACAGCCTTCTGGTTAGCAGTCAAATGCCTTAGGCACTATGATATCAGAGCTCCTAATCTACCTTGTAAGAATATGGATATTACCCTATCACTGACAGCATTGTATTTCAGGATGCATCTTAAAATGTTCTTTTTGATGATGAATATGACACCATTCCTCTTCAGTTTGTCATTCCTGACATAGTAGATGATATGACTATCTGATTCAAAATGGCCAGTAGCAGTCCATTTCAGTTCACATGCTTAAGATATAGTTGTTTTGCATTCCATTTCATTTTTGACATATTCATATTTTCCTAGATTCATACCTTGTACATTCCACATTTGTATTAATAATGGATGTTTGCAGCTGTTTCTTCTCATTTTGAGTTGTGCCACATCAGCATATGAATGTCCAGAAAGTTTTACTCCATCCACGTCATTAAGGTCAACTCTGCCTTGAGGAGGCAGTTCTTCCTCAGTCTTATTTTGAGTTCCTTCTAACCTAAGTGGCTCCTTGTCTGGCACTATCTGTCTCATTGCTTTTCATAATGTTTTCCAGCAATATATCAGCCAATATTTCACTGTTGTTCATAAAGTTTTCAAAGGTCATTTTTTTTTCAGAATTGGATGATCCTGTCCTTCTTCCCAGTGTCTTAGTTTGGAAACTTTGCTGAAACTTGTCCACCATGGGTGACCCTGCTGGTATGTGAAATACAGATAACATAGCTTCTAACAGCACGGCAATATGCAAGCCACCACAGTATGACCAATTGACAGATGAGTGGTGGGAGGAAGAAAATATATTCTTTAAAATTTTAGTTATGTATTTGGCTTCTTTTAGATTTATTATTAAGTGTTCACTTTTGTAAATTAGCATGGGATAGTGATAAACAACATGGTCTTTTGAGCCATTTTGCATGGGTTTAAATCCTAGGTCTATTAGTTCCTAGCAAGTTACCTAACTTCTTTTTGTCTCAATTAACTTCTCTGTGAGAAGGATATTAAGGTAGTACCTAAACATAAAATGTTTAGGAGAGTGCTGGGCACATAATGCATATTATATACCATTACCAGTTACCCCTACTTGACTATGGTTACCCTATGTGTGTCAGATTAGAACTGTGTTCACAAAGTTCTCAATGGCCTCTGGTAGCCTAAGACACTTGACTGCTAACCAGAAGGCTGGTGGTTCAAACCCACCAGTCACTCCTAGGAAGGAAGGTTGGGCAATTTACTTCCGTAGTGATACTACCTCGAAAACCCAAGGAGGGGTCACTATGAATTGGGTCCGACTTGATGGCACATAACAACAACAACATTTTAAGGAAGTAAACTGCCAAAACTTTTCAACCAGGCTCCTCTAGGAGGACTTGAACCTCTAACCTTTTGGTTAACAGCTCAGTGTGTGAAATGTTCATATCACCCAGAAACTACAACCATTATATGAGTGGTGTTTGTAATTAGTAGTAGTAGCAGTAATAATAGTAATAGTATGCAGCAGCAGTAGTAGTAAGTGTGTCCTGTGTTAATGAACATATATGTTAAGGAACAATGGAAACCTTGGGTTAACATAAGATGGTGTAGCCACCAAACCATGAAGAATACAGCTGGATAGCTTGAGAGATTCCAGCTTTCATGCAAAGACTTGAACCAAGACTGAAGGAAGCATGCTGAGAGGAGGGTCAGGCCATCCTCTGGGATTATAACTGGGACCAGAAGCATGCTGAGTAGAGCAGAAGGAGGAGGTCAGGTCATCATCTGCAGTTCCTGAAATAGCACTGTTTTCTTGAGCTAAGTGAGTATTTTTCTGTAGTATGTGCCTCTTTCTTGACCCCCTGTTGTAGAATGTGCAAGGGAGAGTAGTGACTTCATGTCACAAACCCACGGTTTGTTGCATGACTGTACTATTGCCACAGGCTGCATTTCTGAATTACGTTTTGCAGGCTGCATTTGGGGTTTATTTTAGTTTTATTCCTTCATCTTTTTCTTTTTTTATGTGCTCTTTCCCTAACATGGTTTTCTTTAGATCTCTTTTTCATCACAGGTGACTGTTTCTTAGTATTAAGTCCCTCAAGGAATACAAAGCTTCATGATTACAAAAAGTACCCAGTTAAGCTCTTCACATTTGAATTTAAAATATAATGGGAAAGGCAATTTAACATTAAAATAACTAATGAGTGAGCATGCAGTAGTTATATTGGAGGGCTAGGGGTGAGAGTGAAATTGGTGACTTCTGTCAACAGAGTCAATTTTTAATAGATTTTAGGTCAATGTTTTACAACATGGGAGGATTATCATTTGGTTTAGAGAATTTTGTTCATCTCCTTTCTTTTTTTCTTTCCACCATTACCGTATTTGTCTCCTTTCTTCTCCCTAGCAAATGAAAGACCAAACTTTTGAGCTATAGCTGCATTCTGTAATCTACATTGTTGGTTACTTGTGTTTATCCTATACAATCCCAACTTTATTCTCTCTTCAACCTACTGAGGCAGTGTGTGGACACTGGGTTTTAGACATTCTAGCCAGAAAGTACTTATTCTTTTTGTATATGATGGTACTTTCAAAGGTCATGACTCATTTTAAAAGGAGGTCATTTTTTCTCAATCAAATCCTCATTTTAAAACACTCAACTAAAAGACTACTGTCACAACTTATGATACAGAAGCTGAAGAACTCAGTAAATGTTGTGTTAAAATTTCCCTTAGAATTTTTAGGTCGTTTAGACCTTAAATAGTTACACTGAAAACAAAAATGTCTATTTAGTAGTTTCTATGTGTGAGGAAAAGGATTACTAATATTGCTATTTATAGATAAGAGGAACCAGTTTGGACTTTTAATCATTTTATTGCTGATCCTTAATGAGAGAAGCCCCAAAAGAGGCAAAAGGATATTCCATTATTCTTTCCATTCTTCTTCTTCTTTTTTTTTTTGGTAGAAAAGTAGTATATAATGAAGACAATCTTTGGATAATTTAAGTAATTATGTTAGCAACACAAAGTAACATTTCTGACTTATGGATTTATTTTCTCTTCCCCACTCCCCTATCTCCCCGGTCACTCCCTGGCTAGTGAAATGCTCTTTTCAGTGTCCTTCTTGCTTTGAAAGCTGTGTGATTTTCTCAAACATATTCTCCATTAAGAGTCATAGTTAAGGGCAGCCACTTGCTGTTGAAATGTCAAAAAAAATAAAAGTATTTATATCAAAATTAAAGTATTAGCCTCTATTTCAATCTTCTAAAGTCTATGTAATTAGAAGTTTCAGAAATTTAGGGGCAAAATAAAAAAAAAGCTTCAAACAAATTTCTACAGGTACACTATTGATAACATGATTGTTGTTGTTGTTGATTGCCGTCCAGTCGGCCCTGACTCATAGCGACCCCTCCTTGGGTTTCCGAGGCAGTATCACTACGGAAGTAGGATTGCCCAACCTTTCTTCCGAGGAGTGGGTGGTGGGTTTGAACCGCCAGCCTTCTGGTGAGCAGTCAAGTGCCTTAGGCACTGTGCTACCAGAGCTCCTGATAACATGATTAGAAAATATTATTATCACAATATAGAGACAATATGAATTATGTTGTTGTTGTTGTTGTTATGTGCCGTTGAGTTGGACCTGACTCATAGCGACCCCTCCTTGGGTTTCCGAGGCAGTATCACTACGGAAGTAGATTGCCCCAACTTCCTTCTGAGGAGTGGATTATAGTCACTGAAAATGAAAAGCACCTTTTATTAAAAAATCCCTTCACTCCTTGGATATTGGTTTTTATTTTTAACAGAGATTCTGCTATGTCATCAGGACTTCCATGTTAGACTGTGAAACTAGGGCACTGCACAACTCCAGAGGACACCATACACATTGACTGCTATGTGATTGGGGACCTGGCACTGTTTGAATAAATGATGGTGGTAGAAAGAGGCAATTCTGGTTGTACAACTTGGCTGCTTCTGATGCCAGCTTCCCTGACTTTCTGCCTTCTAAGGGACAGCATGGATAATATCTACCTTGCAGATGTGATGTGAAGATTTATGGTACATGGTGTGGTTGGTACATATCTAGGAGTGGGAACGTAATGACTAGAATCTGGCCTCACCTTCAGCATTTGTCTTCGGGAATAGTGACATTTATTTTCCTTGCAGCATTGTGAACAGTGTAGATAAACTTTTACACTATTAGTTGCAAGACTGTATTTTCCATTAAAATTTGTGTTTTGTTGCTGTTTTTGTTTCCTTTTCAGTAGAGAAAGGAGGACAAGTAGAAGCTGAGAAATAGTTGCATAAGCTTCCATGCCTTCTCTTCTTTCTATTTCTCCTTTCTTTCTAGCAGTGGGAGAGTGACAAAAAGTTGTAGCTTTTCTCTTTCCCTTTCCCTCCTTTTCTGCTCTGGACATTTGGGGACATGAACCAGATTATTGGAGTTGGAACAGTCTGGAGAGGCTGAACCAAATTAGAGGATGCTGAAGTTTTCACGTCTCCAATGAGCTCTGAGCACTCTGCCCTCTTCATACTCTGTGTATTATTATAAACTCTACCGCCGGGAAATTGGAGGATGGTAGTGTAACTAAGGAAATAAAATCATTCGTTGTCCCTTTACCCAAGTTTAACAAAAGTATTGGCACTTTTCATTGCTCTCGGGACTAAAAATTCGGCTAAGATCTCACTTGCACTTGATTTTTGGGCTGCAAGGAGCCATTTCCACTGCTACCTCCACCCCTGTTAAGCTAAAAGGTAGTTTTTAGTGTTCAACACCAAGAAGCATTTCCTACATGCTCAGCACTCTTCTAGGTTTTTCACTGCTTTTGAATTCATTTTTCCTTTTTGCCTTAAATAAGAGTCCAGGAAAGCACTTAGTGTGGCAACGATGATGTTGTAGATAATAAACAGATTGTCATTTTTGTTATTATTAATCATATTAATATATTGTTATTAATCATGATCCTGAACCTTAAGGTGCTTATTATTTGGAATAGGATCATGACAACACTGAGGTAAGTGTAGTATGAGTAGTGAAAATTGGGGATCATGGTGGATAATGCACTCACACAAGGACTCTGGGCTAAGGAAGTGGAGAGGTCAGCCAAGATGCTGGTCGGGAGGTTTGACCCTATCTGTGTGCTGCAGATGAGAGTTTGGTCTGAGATTACTGATTTAGGATGTATGTGGTAGGGGCTGGGAGTGCTGTGAACAGGGGAAGCATGGGGCACCAGCTGAGACAGAAAGGTGCTGCATGTTGACAATGAGGGACCCATATTATGGCTTATGCTGTTTTCATGTATGCTTACTATGGATAAAATTAAAAATTTATATATTCTCTTTTACAGCAGGTAGTGATATCAAATTTATGTAGAGTATCAAAACATGAAGTGTACTGTTTTTGAAATGACTGTTCTTTTTTTATTATAATGTTTTTTTCCTGTGTTATATTTGCCTTGTATAGTTCTCAATAATATACTGTCCCTTTGCATGAATGCAGGATTTCAATGAGCCTTACAGTTCCCAATAAATTACTCAAACAGACTTTGTAGGTCTTGCCTTTTTATTCCCCCTGTGAATAGCTTGCTGACGAAACAGTTTAGGATAGATTTGGTGCTCAGATACCAGCAGATGCAAAACCAGAAATAGGAAGCAATGAAGAAAATGAATGACATCTCTGAAAAGTAATAGATATTATAACACATACTAATTTAAAAAGCTAATGCTAAATTAACTTTTTCAGTAAAATGAGGAGTCTGTAATCTAGAGATACGACAGACATAATAAGAGAGACTAGAAAGGACACTAGGGCTGGAATTTAGGACTACATTTGAATTTACCTCAGTTCCTATCAGACACTACATGAATTCCTAGGGATCTGTCTACCTAGATTCAAGGCCTGGCTCTCTCTTTTCCACACAATGAATGAATGAAAGAAAACACATTCATTTTCTAAACATTTGAGTCTTCCAAATTAATTTATTTTAGTATTGCTTCATAAAGACATATATCCCAGTGGATCAGGGCCTTGATAAGAGACAGTGGATGTGTTTTGGATTTCATTATTAATAAAATTAATAATATTGTCCAAGGTTGGCATACAGCTGGTATGCCCCAGGATGGCTGTGTTGATACTTTATAGGCAGGTGAACAGCTGCCTGGCTTCCAGGCCAACTTGTTGTTAAACATATCGAATATAATCCATGCTCAGTAAATGGCCTAACAAGAGGCCAAGACCTTTTCATGCCCCATGATACTTAGCAATTATGTGTTAGGTTACCTAGTTGTTCACCTGGGTTTCAGAACCTCTCTAACTTGACTCCATATTGCCAAGGTAATCCCCTGTTCCAGGTAAAAAGAATAAGCTGTATTAACCTGAAAAAAAAAAAAAAAATCTATCTTATGTGAACAAAGAAGGTCCAAAAGTTCATATCAAATTCCTTAAGACTGACACTCTTCTGCTGTGGGCAAAATACCTTTGAAAGATGTGTTAAGAGAATGTTGAGTTGGTATCACAGCATCCACAAAGTGTTGTCACTCTGACCAAACTAGTATTGTGAAGAGATGAGGTAATTTAAGAAGAGTGTTCAAAGACTAAGTAAAATTTTATGAAGAGACTTCTGAACATAGACATTTTTCCAGAACTAAAACAAACAAACAAAACATACTCACTGCCTTTGAGTCAATTCCAACTCATAGTGACCCCCACTGGGTTTTCAAGACTGTAAATCTTTATGGAAGTAGATTGCTTCATCTTCTTCCATGGAGCAGCTGGTGGGTTTGAACTTCCAGCCTTCTGATTAGCAGCCAAATGCCTTACCTTCTAGAATCAAATTATCTACCCTATTCAGATTCAGATGCTAGGGGAGTGTACAAGTATCTCACCATGTTACCAGAGTAGAATCTAAACTACCCTCAATTTCCTTCCTTTTCTACATCAAAACTATTCAAATCTATGTCTGAAATGCTGTCTACTTTTTCTTGTCACCACTCTGCACCCTCCAACCTTCTAAAGGGCTATGATTACAAGCATATTAATAACATAATATTGAAGCAACATAATTCCAAGCTAGAATGGAGGAAAGTTGAATTATTTTAGTAGAAGATATTTGTTTTATCACTGGTAAGAATTGATTTAATACTGTATTTTCCTTTTTCTTCCTGATGGTTAATATAAATATTTTATGATGATGTCTTAGGAACATGTAGGTTTAAATTTAGAAGGTGAGTATACAGTTATACTTTTTGGCGAAATTTATTTTGAAAACTCTTTAAAAATATACAGTGCAACAAAAACAGAATATTGAAAGATTTTTGTACTTTATTTACTAATGAATAATTGAAGGGTGAGGACTGTGCAGTTTGTGAATATATGGTGTATTTTAAGAGAACACCACTTCTCAACAAAAACTGGCATTCAAAATCTTTTAATGACAACACAAGTCTTTTACAAAATGAATATATTTTTACTCAACAGCACATAATTATTTTTGCAATAAAAATGAACTTTATTTTGAAAATAAACATTGTTTACAAGTTTTTTTATTTTCTATACAAAAAAAAAGCTATGCAAACTATATAAATAACTATTTTCCAGCAAGATTAAAATGAGAAATGGAAGACATTAATTAATGCTTGCTATTTTTAATTTCTTATATTCATTCATATGCTAAAAAGAAAGCTAAGCTTTTGCTTCTTCCCAAAAGATTTCCCAGACAAGGAAGCATTGATCCAAAGGAAGAAACTATTTCTTTAGTACCTATATGAAGATCTCTTATTAAAAAGCAGCATTATCATTTTTCATTTTTGATGTGTTTATGTATGTAAATTTCTGGATTTCTTGAAAATGCTATTAGCCTCTATGTCTTGAAAGCTTCACTATACAATCATGCATTCACTGTCTCAGTCACTGTTCCTCTGCTGTTCTTGTAAAGTAATAGTATCTTTGTCATAGCTGACTCTTCTTCCTAAGCATGTGGTAAACACTGGGCTATAAACATGAAGGGAATATTAATATATTACGTTTTTATGAAACTATTTTAAATTCTTCTCAAGTCTACTTTGTCTCAGATATTATATTTCTATCCTCAGTTTATACCTTTTTTTTTTTTTTTTGAGCTACAGGAGCTCTGGTAACTTAGTGCCTAAGACACTAGACTACTAACCAGAAGGCTGGCGGTTGGAATGCACTAGCCCCTTCTAGGAAGGAAGACTGGGCAATCTACTTCTGCAATGATACTGCCTCGGAAACCCAAGGAGGGGTCACTGTGAGTCAGGTCTGACTGGATGGCACATAACAACAACAATAATCACTATATTTACAAGTTATCCACAAAAGTCTTTTGCAAGAGAAGTATTGAAAATGTAGATTCATACAATCCAGAAGTTAGAGTAATATCATAAAATGTATAAGTTGTTTTTGTAATTTTTTATTGTGATATGAGTGTAAATTTACAAAGCAGATTTCTTTTACATTCAACAGTTCATACACATTTAATTTCATGGCATCCATTAGAATCTCCACAATGCAACAGCTCTCCTCCCATCTCCTCCCTGTGACTCCTCCTTGCCTGTGTCCTTCTTACCTATGGATTCCTGTCTGTCTAGCTTCCCACCTGTGTGAATGCTGCCCTTTGGATCTCTCAGGTTGACTGTTCTGAGGGGTACATTCCCTGGGATAAGTGTTCAGCTCATAGGCCTGTCTATTATTTGGCTGAGAGCTAACCCACAGGAGTGAATCTAATTCCAGGCCAAAGGGAAACCTCGAGCCATAGTCTCAGGGTTTTCACCAGTCTGTAATTTTGAACATTATTCCACATTTTTCCTCCCACTTTATCCAGGAAGTCTAATTTTGATCCCTTTTAGAGTGGCTGGTATGGGTGAAAATGTATAATATTTTAAGAAATCCCTGGGTAGTGCGAATGGTTAAATACTTGACTACTAGCCAAAATATTGGCAGTTCAAACCCACCCAGAGACTTAACAGGAAATAAGGTAAGTAGTCTTTTATTTGCATGTCTTAGTGCAGCTGTGTGAATTTTCAAATTTGGTCATATAACTTAAAGAACTGAATTATATCTTCTCTCTATAGAGATAGGTTACTTTTGTTCTCTTAAATGTCTTGTTTATAGGATGATAGTTAATGAATATAGCCTCTCTTTTTATTATAACAGGAGCTCTGGTAGCATAGTGCCTAAGGAACTTGACTGCTAACCAGAAGGCTGGCGGTTCAAACCCACCAGCCATTCCTCAGAAGGAAGGTTGGGCAATCTACTTCCGTAGTGATACTGCCTCGGCAACCCAAGAAGGAATCGCTATGAGTCAGGTCCAACTCAACGGCACATAACAACAACAACATTTATTATAACTTCCCATTTTGTGTTTATTATTTCCTTTACACGGTTCAGTTAAGAAACAAATACAAAATTTGGTCTGTTAATTTTGTCTAGATCCTATAATCAGGGACCCAAGGAAAACTGGTTGCCAAACCAACTACAGGTTTGTATGGAAGAGTGGGAAGGTTTACCAGGGATTGTGTATAAAAGGGCTAGTGGGAGACTGGAACCAATAGGAGTTGAGCACCCTTGGATTGAGAATATTCGGAAAATGTGGGGAAGTAAAAATAAGGGCAAAATAGTTTCACAGGTGAGGTTGTGAATGAGTCATGTGGAATGACAGCATAGTTGCTGGCTTAAAGGTATAAGAGACCTGTTTACTATAGTCTAAAAATTACAAATATTTAAAAATTTCATAAATCTGAAGATAGAAACTTGGATCAAAGACAGTATTAGAGAAGGGAAAGGATAAACTTTTCCTGTGTGTATGTTTTCCTCTCTCATCTACATTGCTCTAGGGACAATTTAGCATCTAATTGTTCCTCAGTTCTCCTTGTTATTTTCCCAGCTATATTGTTATATTCTTAAGCACAGGGATCAGCATTTTATAATGTGCTGTATCTTCCTCAGCATAGGAGAAATTTTCACTGCGTTTTTGTTGACTGATTGAAACAGTTCAGAAAGGGAGCAGATCTTTGGCCATGGGTTATCCTCTCCTGGGAATCTCTATTATTTCTTTCCCATGCTCTCTGTAGTGGTATTCACTAGGTTTGGCCTCTCTTTGCTCATCTAGAAACTTGGCTTTCTTCACTCAGCTGTGGACAGTAAAGGCCTGCTTTAAGCAAATATGTGATCTTGTTGATGCCCTTAGTCAAAATCAAAAGCAAGAGACAGCAATGCTTCCTTATAGCTTGCCTGGGGTAGAAGGGAAAAATAGTGGGCGATGCCTGTCTCCTGTAGTCTCGGTTGGTTGGTTGGTTGGTTTTAAGACTACACTTCTGAAGAACATTAGCATGGTCTGAGAACAATAGATATTTGGTGGTAAATCTCTGTCTCGATCAATTTTAAAATAAACATTAACGTACTTTAAAGAAGTGACATTTGTGCCCATGGCTCATAAGGAGGACAAAATATGAAGGGAGCTCTGGTGGTGTAATGAATATTTTTTTTTTAGTTTCTACAGACTATTATGCCAAATTAATTAAATGGTAGCTGTGCTCCAAAACCCATGGCTTAGTCCTAGTAGGCACATGTTTTGATGCGGCACCAAGGAAAGACATAATTGCAAAGATGCCATATTTTTCCTCACATTTTGGAGGGCTTATCAAAAATGTGCTTATTGCCTCAAAAATAATGAAATGAAAGCAGTTTCTGGCCCCCTTTTATAGTTTTCCTTTATTTTATTTTATTTTGTTGTGTGATGAAGACAGCTGCTTTTTCTATGAAAGCAACTTTTCCTTTTTTCTGTCACTCATCTGACCTCTCTTAGTTCAGCAGCACGATGATAACTGTTTATTATTTAAGTTGATTTTCAGTTCTGAATGTTTCTGTTGGCAGATTAAACATTCATATTTTCAGAATGTATTTTGCATAATTTCCTTTGCTTGTAAGGTTCTTTTACAGCATGATTGTAATAGCAGAAAACAATATTGATTGTTAGAGCCAAAGCCTCTAATTCAACATTTAAATGGAAGATTTTCACAAAAAGAAAAATACTATCCTTTGGAAAATTAGGCCACTTAATAAAATAAATAAGTAAAAATATCTCTGCTCAATCCAAACCCTGACGGAATTAACAATAATGTTGAAGGATAGGACACATGAATGCAAGTTTCCTGGGAATTGTGATTAAGGGTGAAAGGGACTAGTATAATCTTCATTGTAAGTGCTAATTGCTAGATTAAGAGGTCCATATTATTTATATTCTAATTTAACAGTTCTCAGGCACTGAAAAACATAGCATACATCATTAAAATAAAAAGACCACTTTTAGAATAAGGGACAGATGGTTTTCCTTTTACGTATGACACAGAGAAGACCCTTGGTATTTGAATATTTAAATTTGTGGCTGCCATTCATTTTGAGCATGACCTCAACATTCAGTGGGATGTAGTATTTTGTATTTTTGTGGAAACCCACATTTGAATCTTGAGTCCTTTCAGACCAGTACATAGGACTAGCTGAAAGAGGCTATAAAGCATCATCCTCCCAACTGTGCTTTGCTGTTTTGCTGGATTGGTTAGCTTAGAACCCAGACGTAATTTAAACCATATTTTCTTTTCAGGAGACAAAAAGGCAAGCTTCAACTAGAAAGCCTACTCTTGGTGCAGGGGATGGAGACTAAGATGATTAAGAAAGTTATGACATTTGTGAATGTGAAGGTTCATCATGGTTCCTAGAGATAGATACTTTAATGCCAAATTTATATCTACATAATTTACTGAGGCCTTCCTGTGACTTAACATTAAAGTGGGGAGAAGAGACCACACAGAAAATGTAAGATTCAATTCCTGGATTTAGAAATTTGCTAGCCTGGTTTTATGAAGCACATCATACTCTGACATGTAGTTTATTTTCCATGTGCACCCAAATGAGAGATACAGGCACTCAGCTTTATAAAAGCTCAAATATTCATTTATTCATTGACTCATTCAAAAGCTCTTTTCTTGAGCAAGTGCCTACTATGTGCAGACAGTGTGGTAGGCGCTGAGAATGCAAGATGAGCAAAATAACTCTCCTAGGCCTTACAGTCTAGTGGAAGAGAGAGTCTTTAATTAAATAGTTGCATAACAGTAACATTTCTAACGGTTATAAGTGCCTTGAAGGATAAACCCAGAAAGTTATGAATAGGCATGACAGACCAAGTGACATGATGGTGGGATGGGACATGGATCTTGAGGAACAAATGGAATTTGATGAGACACAGAGGATTTGAAATCTTTGTCCTGCCCTCAAAGAATGTACCTTATTTTCCTCATTCTCCAGGCTTTGTTTATTTTGTAGAAATGCACATTTTCTATTGATACTATAATCAGAAAAACTATGCAAACACACACTTTTTATGTTTAATGAAAAATGGTAGTTTTAATGCTTGGCTATCAGGAATTTGCTTCGTATATTCACCAATGATCTGTGTAAAGAAGATCAAAATATGTGGTTCAAGATTTTTGAAGCTGTAATTTTATTCTAGGGCTTCAATGGTTACACACATTAAACAACAATGAGATTTTTTTGGATGCACTAACTTGGCTTTTTATTTATTTTCATTGATTTGTTCCTTGACATATTAAAAGACATGACTTCTATTCTCTTATAAATTAATATTTTTTAAATATGTGTAGCATCTTCCAAACCATAGTTTGATAATAAAGATCTCCTGTGCCAGTTTCTCAGAAGGAAGATTGGCCAATCTACTTCCGCAGTGATACCGCCTCAGAAACCCAAGGAGAGGTCTCTATGACTCAGACCTGACTCGATGGCAGTGAGTGAGTGAGTGAGTGTCCGTGTCAGTTTCAGATATATTAATGAAGAATTCCTCTAATGAATTTTTCAAAACTCAATGCTTTCTGGCATTAAAAACCCATGTGTATACAGTTGTTAACTCAATGGGTTTAGTCTCTCACTTTCTAGGGTTTCTATTTGCTAACTGTCCAGACAGAAAAATAGAATAAATATTAAACCTGCTTGAATGATCCAAGTAGGAACAGAGAATTTAGAACACCCAGACCCAGTGTCTTTTTAAGTTTTTTTTTTTTTTTTAAAGATTAACTATTGAAAGTATTGCTTTAAAAGAAAGCAGTAAAATCCATTTGAAGTAATAGCTTTAAAGAAAATAGTCTTAGTATGTGTGCCAAAAAAGTCCAGTCATGGGTGGCTTATTTCCAGTGACTGTGAACAAATGTTATCCTTAATTAGCAGAAAATTCTGGTTTGGGACTTAGTATCATCTTGTTTCAAAAATGTGGCCTGATGTAACCATTTTCTTTGTCTTTATCAGCCTCTGAGTGCCCAGCTTCTGTCATATTACCCCTTCACTAGCTCTCCCTAATATTCCTTTTTTCATATTCTCACTGTAACCATTCTCATATAGGGCTCAGTCATTCCACTTCTCAGTTGCTCCCTCTTCTCTCCTCAGCCTTGTCCCTTACTTATTCTTCCTTCTTGATACCACTTGATTAATCTTTTAAGATTACTTTTTTATCTCATCACTACCCTTCTCAAATCTTAAACTGTATGTGTGTGTGTGTATTTCCTGGCATTTAAAGACTCTGGTCCTATGGTTTTCTCATGTTATGTCTTAATCTTCTAGATCAGTGCTTTACAATAGAATTTCCTATGATTATGGAAATGTTCTGTGTCTGTACCAAACTCAAAGATAGACACTAGCTACCTGTGACTGTTAAGCATTGGACGTATGGCTGCTGTGGTTGAGGAGCTGTTAAGGTATTATGGTTAGGTGGACAGAGAAAGTAGCTAATGTATTGGGTAGCACAGTGCCAGAGTGCTATTAAGAATATTCTCCTCATTTTGTTGAAAATATGACTTAGAAAGTTCATCCTTCTTGGTTTTGTCCATATAACTTCATCCTGTTTCTAGTCCCCATCTTGGAAAATACTATGGCTTAGGTCAGACACACTTTAGTCCTCAAAGTGACATGTTTTTTTAAAAAAACACTTTAAAGAGGTCTTTTGTAACAGATTTTCCCAATGCCATACATTGTTTGATTTCTGTTTCCACGGGGTTAATTGTAGATCCAAGTGAAATTAAATCCTTGACAACTTCAATATTTTCTCCATTTATTATGATGTTGTTTATTAGTCCAGTAGTGAATATTTTTATTTTCTTTATATGAGGTGCAATCCATATGGAAAGCTGTAGTCCTTGATCTTCTTCAGGAAGTGCTTCAAGCCCTCTTCACTTTCAGCAAGCAAGGTTCTGTCATTTGCATATTGCAAGTTATAATTGAATCTTCCTGCAGTCCTGATGCCACATTCTTCTTCATATAGTCCAAGTTCTTGGATTATTTGCACAGCAGAATGGCTGTAATCCCATAAACTATCCAATAATCTTTTTTTCACCATAGATGGAATTTAGCTGTATAAGGTCATTAATGTAGTTGGGCAGAAAACTTAAAATAGCACTTATATTTATTTGCTCTGGGGAGCTCTGGTGGTGTAGTGCCTAAGACATTTGACTGCTAACCAGAAGGCTGGCGGTTCAACCCCCCCAGCCACTCCTTGGAAGGAAGATTGGGCAATATACTTCCATAGAGATACTGCCTCGGAAACTCAAGAAGGGCTCGCTATGAGTTGCAATCAACTCAACGGCAGTGAGTTATATTTATTTGCAGTTTTGCCTATGTGTTTAGAATGAGATAAGATTTCTTTTGAAAAGGAAATCAAGTGCCTCATATGTTTGAGAGAAATTTTATGAATCCCTCCATATGAATTGTGTGGACATATTTTACAGTATTTGTTTAGAGACATTTTTAAAGTAGTTATGTTTCTTCAAGGATTGAATATCTTTTATTTTCACATTTATGATCTTTAACACTAACCAAATACAAATGTTCACTGCTATTCATAAGGTTTGCAGTGACAATTTTTTCAGAAGTGGATTGCCCCTTCCTTTTAGATAACCTGTCTTTGTTTGGAAGATCCACAGAGACTTTTCCACCATGGGTGACTGTTGGTATTTGAAATACCAGTGGTATGGTTTCCAGCATCATAGCAAAATACAAGCCACCACAGCGTGAAAAACTGACAAACAAGTGGTAGAAGTTTTCAATATCTATCCTAAAGAGCAGTGCTTTCAGTGCTAGTATAATATTATCCATAGACCTAAAAGGAATTCCAGTTAATACTACTATTATTCAGCTTTACACACTGACCACTAAAACCACAGATGAAAAAAAACTGAAGATTTTTACCAACTTCTGTAGTCTGAAATTGACCAAACATGCAATCAATAGGCATTGGAAATTAATGGTGATTGGAATATGAAAGCTGGAAACAAAGAAGCATCGACAGTTGGAAATATGGCCTTGATGATAGAAATGCCACCAGAGATCATATGAGAGAATTTTGTAAGACAAATGACTTATTCATTGCAAATACCTTTTTCAACAACATAAATGGTGACTCTACACATGGACTTTGCCAGATGTAATACATAGGAATCATACTGATTACAAATGTGGAAAGAGATGATGGAGAAACTCAACAAGGCCAGATGACTATGGAACAGATCATCAATTGCTCATATGCAAGTTTAAGTTGAAGCTGAAGAAAATTAAACAAGTCCATGAAAACCAAAATTTGACCTTGAGTATATCCTACGTGAATCAGAGACCATCTGAAGAATAGATTTGACACAATGAACACCAATGACTGAAGACCAGACAAGTTGTGAATGACATAAAGGACATCAAACATGAAAAAAGCAAAACATCATTAAAAAGACAGGAAAGAGTGAGACCAACGTGGTTGTCAGAAGAGACTCTGAAACTTTGCTCTTGAACACAGAGTAGCTAAAACTAATGAAAGAAATGATGACTTAAAAGATCTGAGCAGAAGATTTCAAAGGATGGCTCAAGAAGATAAAGTAAAGTATTATAATGAAGTGTGCAAAGACCTGGAATTAGAAAATCAGAAGGGAAGAACATGGAAGGCATTTCTCAAGCTGAAAGAACTGAAGAAAAAATCCAAGCCTTGAGTAACAATAATGAAAAATTCTATGAGCAAAATATTGAATAATACAGGAAGCATCAAAAGAAGAGAGAAGGAATACACAGAGTCACTGTACCAAAAAAAAGTGGTCAATATTCAGCCATTTCAGGAGATAGCATGTGATCAAGAACCAATGGTGTTGAAGGAAGAAATACAGGCTACACTTAAGGAATTGGCGAGAAACAAGCCTCCAAGAATTGACAGAATACCGACTGAGATGTTCCAACAAATGAATGCAACTCTGGAGGCTCTTGTTTATGCCAAGAAATTGGAAGCAAGCTATCGCACCAACTGCCTGGAAAAGATCCATATTTATGTCTATTCTAAAGAAAGGTTATCCAACAGAATATGGAAATTATCAAACAATATCATTAATATCACATTGAAGTAAAATTTTGCTGAAAATTATTTAAAAATGGTTGCAACAGTACACAGACAGGAAACTGCCAGAAATTCAAACTGGATTCAGAAGAAGATGAGAATGTGGGATATCATCACTGATGTCAAATGGCTCTTGGCTGAAAGTGGAAAATACCAGAAAGATGTTTACTTGTGTTTTATTGACTATGCAAAAGCATTCAAATTATAGGTATCATTGGGAAGAATAGGAATTCCTGAATATTTAACTGTGCTCTTGAGGAAACTACACATAGACCAAGAAGCATTTGTTCAAACAGAGTAAGGAGATACTGCATGGTTTAAAATCATGAAAGTTGTGTGTCAGCATTGTACCCTTTCACCATCCTTATTCAGTCTGTACGCTGAGCAAATAATTAAAGAAGGCTGGGATATATGAAGGGGAAAATGAAGCGTCAGGTTTGGAGGAAGACTCATTAACAACCTGGGATATGCAGATGACACAACCTTGCTTGCTGACAGTGAAGAAGACTTGAAGCACTTGCTAATGAAGATCAAAGACTATATAGCCTTCCATATGGATTATACCTCAACATAAAGAAGACAGAAATCCTCATAACTGGACCAGTAAGCAACATCATGATAAATGCAGAAGACTGAAGCTGTCAAGGATTTCATTTTACTTGGATCCACAGTGAACACCCATGGAAGCAGCAGTCAAGAAATCAAATGATGTATTACTTTGTATAAATCTGTTCCAAAAGACCTCTTTCAAGCATTAAAAAGCAAAGATGTCACTTTGAAGAGTAAGGTGTGCTGCACCTAAGCCATGATATTTTCAAGCCCTAAATGCATGTGAAAAATGGACAATGACTAAGGAAGACAACAGGAGCTCTGGTAGCATAGGTCCTAAGGCACCTCACTGCTAACCAGAAGGCTGGCGGTTCAAACCCACCAGCCATTCCTCGGAAGGAAGGTTGGACAATATACTTCCGTAGCGATACCGCCTTGGAAACCCAAGGAGGGGTCACTATGAGTTGGGGTCGACTAGAAGGCACATAACAACAACAACAACACAAGGAAGACAACAGAAGAATTGATACATTTGAAATATGGTGTTAGCAAAAAATATAGAATATACCACAGACTGCCAGAAGAATGAAATATGTCTTGAAAGAAATGCAGCTAGAATGCTCCTGAGAAGGGAAAATGGCCACACTTTATCTCTTGTTTTTTAGTCATGTTATCAGAAGGGATGAGTTCCTGCAGAAGAGGATCATACTTGGTAAGGTAGAAAGTCAGTGAAAAAGAGGAAGATTCAATGAGATGGATTGAAACAATGACTTCAACAATGAGTCAAGCTTAGCAATGGTTGTGAGGATGATGCTGGATCAGGCAGTGTTTCATTCTTTTGTGAATAGGGTCACTCCAAGTCAGAACCAACTCAATGGCACCTAACAACAGCAACATGTATAAGTGAGCAGGAAAGTACTAATCACTCCTATTGACCAGAGAAAAATTCCCTGGAGTTATAACATCCTCCCAGAAAAGTCTTCACTGAACATCCACTAGAAACTGAGCAGTTTCTCTCACACAGGATAATACACAAAACTAGTCTGTTGTTGTTGTTGTTATGTGCCGTCAAGTTGGACCCGACTCATAGCGACCCCTCCTTGGGTTTCCAAGGCAGTATCACTATGGAAGTAGATTGCCCCATCTTCTTTCCAAGGAGTGGCTAGTGGCTATGAACCACCAGCCTTCTGATTAGCAGTGAAGTGCCTTAGGCACTACGCTACCAGTGCTCCCCAAAACTGGTCTATGTGGGTGCAAATTCTCAACAATTTTGTACCCTCAAGAGAAACCCAGTGCACAATCACTAAAGCTTCTTGGATAATTTACTATCTCTGTTATTTCCACTTTTAATCAAAGTTCATTCTCAATTAACACAAAAGAGTCTCTTGTTACATTGGGAGATGATAGGAACTTTATTGGTTATTTTTGAAGATTAGGGCATCTGTCCAATATTGCATGTAGTATTGCTAATATTATAAGCTTGATACTTGTTAGGATCTTCTGGTCAAATCTTTGTATCAAATCTTTGTGAAAATTTTAATCATGCAAAATGCTCATTTTTAAGCCTGGCTATTAGTCTCTATCTACTTGCATTTCATATGAAAGAATTGATTTTTTTAAATGTAATGTTCATTTATGTTAATTTGCTTTTGAAATTTGCTCTGGGCTTCATAATGCCAAAAGACCAGAATAGCTCATGGCTGCTTTTGCCAAAAATCTGTTTTTCTAAAGGCTTTCTTTTCAGTTGCTTTCCAGTAAATGTATTCCTATGATCCATTCTTATAATTTATCACAAAATGCCTGAAATAGCAGACTTTGTTCTGCCTTTTGGCCAAGAGATTCTGAGTTTGCTTAACTTCAGTTGCTATTTAAAAGATCACTGTTTTGAAGCTGATTGTGCTGCTAACTAGCTCTCATTTAAGTTCAAATTAGGAAAACTGCAAGTTCCTAACCATTCTCTTACCTACCCATTGCCATAGAGTTAATTCCGACTTATAATGACTATATGGGACAGAGTAGAATTGCTTCCTAAGGTTTCTGAGGCTGTAAATCTTTATAGAAGCAGACTGCCTTTATCTTTCTTCCACAGAGAGGCTGGTGGGTTCTAACCACCACTGTTATGGTTAGTAGCCAAATGCTTTAACCACTGCACCACCAGAGCTCCTTAAATTATAGATTAGTGCTAATGAATCAGAAATGCTCACAAAGGCATTTCTTAAATCACAAATATTTATATTCAGGATAAAGGAAAGAGACAAGATTATGATTTTTATTCATAATGAGATTAAAATGAATGTCTAGAGTGAACAGTATCATTCATTCATTCATTCATTCTCCTTTTTTTTTTTTTTTTTTTTTAGTATTTTCTAGGTGCACCATCCTGGGAATTCAGTGAAACACAGGTCCTGTCCTCAGAGAGCTTACAGTGTTATTGAGGAATTTTTAAGCATATTTCTCTTAGCCATATTCTTTTTCATGAGACAATAGGACTAATAGAAAATTCTTTGCATAAAGGCATAATAATATTTACAACTAAAATGTTATTAAACAACAAAAAAAAATTCCTATAAAACTTTCCTATGATAGCTTGCCTTCATTAGCAAAGACAAGTTTACACTGACAATTGACTGTCTTAAGTGATCATTTGCTCTCTGGAAAGCCTTATTTGCTCCTTTCTCCAGGTCTTTAGCCAGCAAGTCACCCAGGGTTCAGTGGTGATGAGACAGACACAGTTACATTAGTGGCATCTGGAACAACATGATCATTGTTCCTTTGAGAGCGGTAGTAATTCCTTTTTGGAGTAAGGAAAATCTTCCACTGAACTAAAGAAATTCTGGCAGCTGTCCTTCCTCTCCACTTTTCTTTCTTCTTTTGCCTTTTACCCATTCATTTATTCCTTCAAAACATTTAATGCTAATATGTTTGGTTGCAAAAGATTCTTTTGAACCATTTGAATTTTCTGAATCACAGTTATTCCTTTACATCCTGCCTTCTTCCATCATTTTGTTCCCACTCTCTTTTAGGAATAATTGCAGCTTTCTTGCCTCCTTTTTTTCTGTGTTGATCTTCACTATCAGTATTCCATAATCCTTTTACTGTCTTTCAGCAGAAATGCATGTGTAGCATGATTTGAAGTGGTTTTAGACCTTGTCTAGCTGAAGCACTGAAGTTTAGTTTTAAATTACTTTGCTGAGTCATAATTCATCCACACACTTCTGAGCTGAAGCTGACTGTAAGGGTTGGAAGAAGATCTTAACCAGTTGTCTTACCATCTTACAGCTGCTTTTTAGCCACCAAAAATAGATATCTACTGTAGCTTTCACACACCCCAAATCCCATCCTTGTCATGCCAGACAGTGAGCATTCAGGATTCTTTGCTGCCACTGTTGCCCCTCCTTCAAACTCTGACATCCCTCAAATTCTCATTCCTTCTATTCTAATGACATTGGGTTATGTGTCTTAAGGGGTGCAGCATTTCTAATGAAAAAAAAAAAAAAAGTCTTTCCTCTCTCTGCATAGGATATTTTCATCTTCTCAAAGCCAGGTGAGAGGGCTTCTAAGAGACGCTCTTGTCAAATATGGAATGTCTATAGACATACAATATACATATATAGCATGTCCATCTGTCAGTGGAGGCTGTGTGCTGCTATGATGCTGAACAGGTTTCAGTGGAGCTTCCAAAGTAAGACAGGTGAGGAAGAAAGGCCTGGCTATCTAGTTCTGAAAAGTAGCCAATGAACACCATATGTATCACAAAGTTGTGATCCCACTGTGCACAGCATTGCAATAAATCAGAGTCCAACTCCATGGCAGCTAATGACAACAACAAAAAAAAGGGAAATACTTTCTCATTCTCTAGTTGGACAGCTGCTAAAGCAGAAGCCATATTCATGTACCTCAAAGCCTCCCTGAGCAGTGAAAAAATAGCTAACTATGAGGGAAGATGGGGCTTTGAGAAGAGTCAGAAATGCAATCAAATATGAGACTGGAGTTTAAATTGACTTGGATTAAATATTAATAACCAAACTCTAGCCTTCCCCTGCTACACAGATGTATGGTGGTGATGTTGAGCTTAGGAGGAGGATGAACTGGACAGTGTGAAATGTAGTCAGCCTGGCACTATCTTGTCAGGACCATATTTATGATACCACCCCTTGAAAAAAATACCATAGCAGCAAGTAGCAGTTGGGTGGACCATATGCAGCTGGATCTGAAGGGAAGAAAATACGGGGGAGGCATAGATCTTGCACATCAGGGAACAGTGGATGTGGAATTTCTTAGAAGAGCTCACACATGTGCTGCCTTTGATTACCTAGAAGAACCAACAAACCAAAACAGACAAACCCACTGCCACCCAACTCAGAACAACCCCTCATTAGGCTTCCAAAGCTATAAATCTTTATGAAACTAGATTGCACCATCTTCCTCCCACAGAGCAGCTAGTGGGTTTGAACTGTAGGCCATCTGATTACCAGCCAAATGCCTTATCCACTATACCACTATAGCTCCTTAGAAGGACCAACAAGGAGGAGACCAAAATCTTACCCCTCTCTCTCTCCATTCTCTAGAGCTGTAAAATTGGTACTTAGAAGAATGAGAAGGAAGCAAGTGTATCAAGAGCTGACCATTCTATGCAGGGAGATATAAGGCTTTGAATCCAATATGAGACTGGAGTTTAAATTGGTTTGGATTAAGTATCAACAACCAAATATTCGAGCCAGCAAGAAAGGAAGATTTGACAATGGATATTTAAGAGTACTGATTAGGAAAAAAAAAAAAAGTTTCAATGGTGTACCTCATTGAGTTGAGGCATTTCAATAAACTGGTTACAAATGCTTATTTTCTTAGTATCTGACAGAGATAATTTTTAATTGTAATATTTCTCACAGTGCAAATTTAGAAGAGGAAATGGTCTCACTAGAAAGTCAGTCAATAATGACTCTAGTGCAATTTGACACTTAATCAAATAATGTATTAAATTCTACTGTGGGTGGGTATCATGCAGGTGTTTGGCATTCAAAGATAAATAAGATACGATCTCATGAAGCAATAATCAAATAATTACAATGTTGTAGGTGTTAGAGAAGTGAACAAAGAGCTATACTCTGATTTTATTGCTAATATGTCTTTAGAAGGTCTAATATTCCATGTTGTTGTTGTTGTTATGTGCCGTCGAGTCGGACCCGACTCATAGCGACCCCTCCTTGGGTTGCCAAGGCAGTATCACTACGGGAGTAGATTGCCCCATATTCCTTCAGTAGTTATGATTTCCTACATATCTATTTAAGAATAATAAAGTTATTTCTTGGGAGAGACTAATTATAATTAATAAAGGATGATATGCTCCATATCACAGTTCTGTGCTCTGTACTGATGTCATATTCTTTCTGCTACTCCTCTCCAGGTGTAGAAAACTTATTTATTCTTTGAGTCCCAGCTAAAAGGCCATCACCATGAAGTTTTCCCTGACTATGTCAGAGGAAATTAATGCCTCTTTCTTTCTGCCTTTACAGTATTTTGGTTATATCACTAATAACTACATTTACCATATTTTACTATGGTTAGTTTCTCATAGGTGCCAACTCCTTGGATGCAAAGCTATGTTTTTTTCACTCCTCTATATTAACTAAATAGCCATTATCTTCTACTGCCACCATCCCCATCATGACAGTTATCACTAAGCTTTCACTATGTCTAGAGCAATAAATGTCTTTTTAATGGAAATAAGGTTATCTCTTTCTCTTTAGAAATTTTATATCTAAAGGGGATAAACTATAACTTTGTTAAATTGGATTGATATTAAATAATTTATAATAGTCTCCCAATCTGCTTACTCTAACTTCACAATATAAGAGTTATAAATAATTTGTAGACCCCCAAATACAGTTTTGGAACTCTTAAACTGGAGTCACCAATTGATCTCAAAGATTTATCTACATTTAATCTTCACAAACTCCATATAGCATAAGAGTTGAAAACAGAGATGCAGTTAGGCAACCTCAGTCAAATCCTACCTTTGACTCTTACCTCTTTATGTATCAGTTTCCTCATAGCTAGAATAAAAAAATAGCTACCTCATAGGATTTTTATGAGGATAAAATAAGGCAATCTTCATAAATTTCTTAATGCAGCTCCAAGAATTTAGCAAGAAGTTATTAAATATTATAATTGCTTTTAAAATCATGTATGATTTCTGCCATTTTCTGAAATTAGATTGATTCTCAACTCGAGGAAGGGAAGTTGGCCCATGGGTGTACTTTAATGTGTTAACATATTATACACAAGCCCTTCCATCCTCACAGTGTCCTAAATGGAGAAGGGATATGGAAGCCATTACAGGACTGTAAACCTGACCTGCAGAGTATTAGTTTGTTCCTTGAAAGGGTGACAGATGCTCCTAGCATTGTATTAAACTTTCTCCTAAATTTAGAGTTGGGCTAATCATTGCAATCTTAAGGTATATGTTGACCTCCTTAAGACTGAGTTTGTCTTTAACAAAACAAGTAGTTGTTGTGACCCCTCCTTGGGTTTCTGAGGCAGTATCACTACAGAAGTAGATTGCCCAACCTTCTTTTCAAGGAGTGGCTAGTGGGTTTGAACCACCAGCCTTCTGGTTAGCAGTCAAGTGCCTTAGGCACTATGCCACCTCTCTTATTAGGTGCCATCAAGTTGATTTCAACTCATAGGCACCTCATCTGATAAAGTAAAACTGCCCCCATAGAGTTTTCTAGGCTGTAATCTGCTAAATCAGATCACCATGTCTTTCTCCTGAGTTCAAACTGATGACCTTTCTGTAGCAACCACCAGGGCTCCTTTTTGTCCTCTAGCCTCTCTCAAAATATAAGAAAATGTCAGGACTATCTAGGAAAGCTTTGTTTTATTTGAAATGATTCTGAACTCAGTCAGCCTTTTCATTATATAGGAGAGCTTCAAGTTTACATGCCTAGAAAAAAAGGAGAATAAGACCTCTCTGCCTGCTGCAGCTCCCACTGAAGATGTGCACTGCCTGCCTTTAGCAGGGAGGGATCTGGGGCTGCCATGGTGTGGGAGGGAGATGAAGTCACTCAGAAAGTCACAAAGTGACTTCTCATGTAGCCAAAAACAGACCTCTTGAACAACCCCCTCACATCTTTTAAAATTAAATGTTCAGCATAACTTGAAACATTAGTAGATTAACATTTTCCATGTCACTGCACAAAGGTAAGCTCTAAGAATAAAATGCGCTGTTTAGGTATTTTTTTAACATAAAAAATTATAGGTAAAAACAGAGCATGGCACAATGCTAAAAAGATCATTCTGTTTTGAAATTGAGGTTTTAGTTATTCATGGGATCCAGATGTGAGCTCTAACAAATTCCCTGACACCAGTGACCAGAGCCTTTGTCATGATCATTTTGAAACTTTGCCAGGTCTTACCATTCCAATGAAATGATAAGAGGCCATCATCATTAATATGAGCTGATACATAGGATCATCATTTTCACTTTCAGGGTTAGAAAGCCAACATTTATGCCTATGATGTGGGATGTGATAAACTAATGAATCACAGCACTTTCATGCTCTATGGTAGATAAAGTGAAAAAATAGCCCTTAGTAGTCAGAATTTGCTTAAAGATCTTGTGAGCTATATAAGCGTAAACTTGCTGGCAGTTTTCTCATTCATAAAATGGACTAAGAATGTATGATAAGACTATTATGAGAGCTAAGTGAACTAATATCTATGAAAAACTGCACCATATAGATGGTTATATAAACATAAATGTTATATAATAATGTGAATAATTATTTCACATGGCCCTTTCATTTGAAGGTAAAAGTAGAACTGGAGGTATTTGAAACTCAGCTTATCATCAACATATGACTTAGGATTAGTATAGATGTCACATCTCCTCATTTTTTACTTTTTATGTAAGAGCTTAAGAAGATGGTAGATGGGTCCCAAGCTGAGAGGAAATGGGGTTTACAGGCTTGCCGCTGGGTGCACTTTTCTGAGCTCACCAACTTTACATAATCAACATGGCTGACAGCTGGTACTCCCCTTTCAATTTAGACATCAGTCCATGACTTAGAGCTCATTACAGTGTGGACAATCAAAAAGCTTGGAAATTAGCCCCATAGTGACTGGCTCAATTCTGAAGAAATTGAGGTTTTTAATAGCATTTTTTCTTTGTTCTACCACATAGTGAAAAAAATAATTTAAAAAAAATTAAGTTTCTAGAAAAATATTTTAAAAAGCAAAAGAACTCAAAAAAGAAAAATGTATATTCCCCATAATTATGTTCCTTACTGGTACCATTTTGTTGTGTATCTTTCTTCTATGCATTCCAAACAAAAGAGTCTTTCCCTTGCTGAATTCAAAGTTTGGCTAGGCCAGAATTTCTCCTCTCAATACTATTAGTATTTCTGACTAGAATTCTTTGTTGTGAAGGACTGTCCAGTGTATTATAGAATGTTGAGCAGCATCCCTAGTCTCTACCATGTAGAGTAGAGACTGCCAGTAACAGTTCTCCCAATTGTGACAAACAGAAATATCTGTCTCCAGGTATTGCTAAACATTCTTTTGGGGGCAAAATCATGTGTGTGTGAGAACCACTGATCTAGACCAATGGAATGGTGCTCTGAGGAGTACCAGAGAGGATGGGAGCATGAAACACACACTGATGCAAAGATGAGATAAAACTCTGTGTTCAGCTTTCAGTCCCCCTCCTCACTCAGAGCTGTTCCTCATCCTGATGCCCTTACTCCATGACTTGTCATGTTTAAGAAAGGTGAGAAGAACTGGGAACAATAGTGCAAATATGACCACAAAACAGGGAAGGAAAGTTGTGAATTGAAAGAATATAAGTAAGTAGTGGTAATGTGCCCATGGCAACTTTCTCTGGGCACCTGTGTTTTATTGACTATGCAAAGGCATTTAACTCTGCGGATCATAACAAATTATGGATAGCATTGCCAAGAATGGGAATTCCAGAATACTTAATTGTTCTCATGAAGAACGTGCATATAGACTAAGAGGCTGTTGTTGGAACAGAACAAGAGGATACTGCACGGTTTAAAATTAGGAAAGGAGTGTGTCAGGGTTATATCCTTTCACCATATTTATTCAATCTGTATGCTGAGCAAATAATAAGAAGCTGGACTATATGAAGAAGAACATGGCTTCAGGATTGGAGGAAGAATCCTGAACAACATGTAATATGCAGATAACACACTCTTGATTGCTGAAAGTGAATATGACTTGAAAACATTTAGTTATGAAGATCAAAGACTACATGCAGTCTTCAGTATGGACCATGTTTCAATGTAAAGAAAATGAAATTCCTCACAATTGAACCATTAAGCAATATCATGATAAATGGAGAAAAGATTAAAGTTGTCAGGGATTTCATTTTACTTGGATCCACAGTGAACAGAAATGGAAGTGTCAGTCAGGAAATCAGACATCATGTTGCAATGAGAAAATCTGTTGCAAAAAACCTCTTTTTTTTTTTTTTTTTTAATTGTGCTTTAGGTGCAACTGTACAGAGCAGAGTTTGTTTTACATTCAACATTTCATGTACATTTGGTTTCACTCCCCAATTAGCATCCCCAACTCTAACCCAGTCTTCTCCCTTCCCTGTTCAGTAACGCCTCGGCCCCATGGCCCTCATCGTTATGCACTCCTGTGTGTCCTTCATTTCCTCCATGTGAATGTTGCCCCTCTGGTGCACCGTGGTCGATTGCTCCAAGAGATGCATCTCTAAAGAGTATGTGCGTGTATCACCCTGGGTTTGGTGGTCTGCGTGTACATCTTGTTTACTATTGGGCTGAAAGCCAGCCACTGGGAGTGAGTTTTATTCCAGGCCCAAAGTGTATCCCAGGGCCATAGTATTGGGGTTCCCACCAGACTCCATCCAACCAGTAATTCTGATCATTATTGTGTTTTTGGATTTTGTTCCATGTTTTTCCTCCTACTCTATCCAGGATCTCCAGTTTTGATCCTTTCCTGAGTGATTGACATGGTAGCCAGGCACCATCTAATTCTTCTGGTCTCAAGGTCCATCATGTCCTAGGATTGATTGCTTCCCAATGTCCTTGAGTTTTTTTTTTGTTTTTTTCTTTTTGTTTTTTTTTTT
>NW_006922004.1:1395191-1401608 GCF_000298275.1 Orycteropus afer afer | reverse complement strand
AGTAGAGGGTCAATGAAGAAGGGGAAGACCCTCAATGAGATGGATTGACACAGTGGCTGCAATGATGGGCTCAGGTATAGCAAGGATGGTGAGGATGGCACATGACCAGGCAGTGTTTTGTTCTGCTGTACGTAGGGTCTCTGTGATTTGGAGCTGACTTGATGGCACTTTAGAACAACAATGGTGAAGTGCCCAGTGAAAAAGTTGCTGTGCTTTGGAGAAATAATGTAACAATTTACATTTATGCTTTTGACTTTTATATTAAATCCTAGTAAGAGTGCTGCCAGGTAGGTATTATCATCCCCTCATATATTTTACTACAGCTGTTTGAAAAACAAAGGAGCTGTAGTGCTCCTGGTTAAGGAATTGGGCTGATAACCAAAAGGTTGATGGTTCAAATCCATCAGCTTCTCTGTGGAAAAAAGATGGGGTGATTTGCATCTGTAAATATTTACAGTCTTAGAAACCCAGTGGGGGTCACTATGAGTCAGAATCCACTCAGTGGCAGTGGGTGGGATTTGAGAAATAAAGCAAAACAAAGAAAGAGTACTCTAGAGATCACTATTAGACTTATTAAGGCTCTATAAGAGATTTGACACCATGCAACTGCACCACTTCTTTACTGATAAGCTCTGTGAGGTTCAGAGACGCTAAGTGACTTTCCCAAGGTCACCAGGCCACTGGTTGAACCTGGGCAAGAACAAATTTCCTGATTCCATGGTCAACACTCTTTCTAAGGTGTTTGCACTGGGACAGCATTCCCCCCTCAAATCAAATCCTAAGGCCTGCCAGTACATACATTTTCATGAGCAAATATATAAATATATGGTGAAGGGTCACTATGAGTCTGGGCCAACTCGAGGGCAAACAACAACAACAACAACATGGTGATTTTTACCTTTGAGTTGGTTGATTAGCCTTTTTTTCCATTAAGAGACCTATGCTTTTTATCATAGCTACATAGAGGCTATAAAACGGGCCTGCAATTTTCTATTATCCCCAGTAAAGGAAAGAAAAAGTTGTTTAAAGCTGGTTTATGAGCTACTGTTTTGTTGTCTAGTGTTGCTGTAACAGAAATACCACAAGTGGATGGCTTTACAAACAAATTTATTTTCTCACAGTTTAGGAGGCTAGAAGTCTGAATTTAGAGTAGCAGCTCTAGAGAAAGGCTTTCTTTCTCTGCCAGTTCTGAGGGCAAGCCTTTGTTCTTTGGTTCCTTCCTCCATGTGCCTTGGCATCTATCTTCCCCCATTCTCTGCTTGCTTACTCTGCTTCTTTCATACCTCAAAAGAGATTGAGTAAAGACACACCCTACATAGATTAAAAACAAACAAACAAAAAAAACACTGCCATTGAGTCGATTCTGACTCATAATGACTACCATTGGATTTCCAAACCTGTAAATCTTTACAGGAGTAGATTGTCTCATTTTCCTCCTGCAGAGCAACTGGTGGGTTTGAACCACCAACCTTCTGGTTAGCAGCCAAGTGCCTTACCCACTACCCCACTAAAACTCCTTTTAACCACAGATACAGGTTAAGATTTACAACACAGATTTGGGGGACAGAATTCAATCCGTAACAGCTACTTTTACTATTCTATTTCTTGATTTACTAGCCCTTTGGAGATCTGATCCTGACCTACTTTTGTGGTCTTATCTTTGTCTATTTACCTTCTAGAAACCTCATTCACTTTTACAAATATTTCTTGTCCTGTCTGGCCTCTGTGTTTTTGTAGTTGTCATTCTACATAACCCCACTTTTCTCTTTCCTTTTATCAATCAGATTGTAATGATCCTTTTGAACCTATTTCAAATCCAATCTGTTCCATGAACATTTTCCACCCATCTTATGCTGACATGATATTGCACTTTGAATTTCTGCATTAATGTTTCCCAAAGTGTACTTTATGGAACATTAGTTGGGAGAGATGGTCTTGACATAGTATGTACCTTGGCATGACCATCTGCATCATTATCTATAATCTCTCTCTTTTACAAAGTTAGCATAAATGTTGTTGTTACGTGCCGTTGAGTCAGACCTGACTCATAGAGACCCCTCCCTGGGTTTCCAAGGCAGTATCGCTATGGAAGTAGATTGCCCAACCTTGCTTCCAAAGAGTGGCTGGCGGATTAAAGGCTTTGAGGAGTGACATGGCACAAAAATATGTTTGACTTGCTTTGCCTCCTTATATTTTAAATTTATTTGACCTTTCTTTTTAGTTTAAATTATATTTATTTAGTAGTGAAATGAACTAGTGTTTCTTAGAATCTGCCATAGGAAACTCTATTTTATATCAATGATTGTTACAAATACTTATTTGGAAATTAACCTGTTTAATTAATGGCAGTCTGCCTGAGATATTTTGAGTAAATTATATTCTTTGTCATTAATGAGTTTATCTATATAAAACTCTTAGCATGCAGCCTGATACATGGTTAAAATCAAACCAAACTCACTCTCATTGAGTCGTTTCCAACTCAGGGCAACCCCCAGTTGGGTTTCCGAGGCTGTAATGAAACCTGTTCTCCATAAGTGAACCTGCCGGTATTTGAAATACTGGTAGCAAAATTTCTAACATCTTAGCAACACAGAAGCTACCACAGCACAACAAAATGAGAGACAGGTGGTGATGTGGCACTTCATTACATAATATGCATTCAAGGATATGCCAGTCAATGTTCACAAAGTGGCTCACCATCTAGATTCCAGTTTAGAAACTAGTCAAAACAACCATTTTCACTAAAAATGGGGCAAGGGAGGCAAACCTCAGCTTTATCACTAACTACGAGGCAGAAAGGATCATCATGATCTGATGCACACCTGGAAATGGATACAGACTTTACCTTCTTACATCTCTGTGATTCTCATCACCAGCCACTTCTGTGGCACTCCCTGTCTGGCCCTAACTACTCTGAGTCAGGTCAGAAAATTCACAAAAACTGTTATCTATTCTTACAATTACCCTTTTATTTATAACTAGAAAGAATATAAGACAAAGGACTCATTAGGTGAGGTCTGGGAGAGGTTGCAGCAGGAGACTTCCCTTCTCTCTAGGGACATGCCTTACTCACCTACGCATGGAAGTTCTTACCACTCCAAGAAGCCAAAAGAGAAGACTCCAAAGAGGAGGTTCCTTAGGCCTTAGAGCCCCAATGCATATGTATGATTCTATGAATATGCATGATTGACCTCTTGATGCCCTCCTCCTGAGCTATGTAGTCCCTACTCATTTTCACATGACACTCCTTGGAAGGAAGGTTGGGCAATCCTACTTCCACAGTGATAACATCTCGGAAACCCAAGGAGGGGTAGCTATGAGTCGGGTCCAACTCCACGGCACATGACAACAACAACAACAACAAGTGTTCCCTAAGGAGCTCTGGTGGTAAAGTAGTTAAGGCATTCAGCTGCTAACTGGAAGGTCTGTGGTTGGAATCTACCAGCTGCTCCGTGGAAGAAAGATGAGGCAGTCTGCTTTTACAAAGATTTACAGCCATGAAAACCCAATTGGGACTGCTATGAGTCAGAATTGATTCAATGGCAGTGAGTTTTTGGTTTGAAATTGTTGCCTGAACTGTTTTACAACTGATTGCAGGGGAATTCCAAGTGTACTATAAAAAAAAATTAGACTCACAAATTCTTGTCCATTATCAAGAAGTCTAACATTAAAGTCATTTTATAATTCTTTTGCAAAAATAATTCTGAACTGCTCAACCAAATTCTCCAGTTTGAAATTTCAGAGTGACTTGTTTTCAAAATAATGTTTAGCTTGTGTATATAATCTTAGAAAATAACTGGACAGACGATAAAATAAACATTTTATGTATGGGACCATGAACACATTACCATTAAAGCCTTGAAACATTATACTTAGCAAAACATTTTCATTCAGATTTATTAAAGATTTTGCCAAAAATCACATACTTTCCAGGTATAAGAAAATTGCTGCATTTGGGGCATTTGCCAAATTCTGAAGAGTAATTATTACTTATATTGTGTTTGTGTACAAGCAATTCTTAAAAGCATGGTGTAGCATACAGAGTAGACTAAAACCTGCACAGTTTTTCCCTTTCAAAAATTCAATGAAAGACCCATTTTTAGCATGCAAGCTCTTCTTACAGGGAAATGCAAGATCACTGGCAAAAATATAAATTATACAAAGTTTAGTGTAGCCATTTCAACTTCTTTCCTTACCCCTTCCCCACCACCACCTCTTTCAGTGAGTTAGCCTAACTTCCCACCTTCATTCCCAAAGATCTTGTGTTTGCATGCTGGAATATTGGTATTTTAAAAGTTTAAAAGGTAGACCAATGACTAGTACAAAAAACATCTTTGACCATGATGTTTTTGCCATCAACAGGAAAGGTGGTCTTTAAAAGTTGCCTTTAGTAATCTTTCAAATCACTCCACTCCTAGTGTTTATTACATAATAATGAAACATCTATTTATATGTTTGTCTTCCTTTGTGCAAGAGTCACACACCCAAACCAATGTCTGGCACATAGAAGTTCCAAATAAATGGCTTGGACTTCAAATATATATCACTGAATATGTATAATATGTATGAGATCTAGCCTGCCTTCATAGAAGGCCTCTGATCCTTAGTTGGTCAAATACAGGGCCAAAGAGGGCTAACCAAGTACTCAGAAAACCCTAATTCTAGCCTTATCATGACTTACTGGCTCAGGTGGGGTCAGTCATTCACTGACTTTATTTATTTATGAGATAAAGAAATATTTATCTCAAGATCTTCAAAAAAATATTTGTTTAAGTGTGGTGTGAAATAATTTTAAAAATAGTTGATATATACTAAATTATACCATAAGTCTTTCTGGGTGATTTCTAGTGGATCCTATTTCTTTATCACCTCAGATTTGATAAATATGCATCACTAATAACTCTTTTTGTGTCAGAGTACAAGCTACAACCCACTGGCAGAAGTTACAATGGAATCAGGGGTTGATAATTAAGTATATATCAGTATTTTGGACAGTGCTCTTTTCCCTTACGGTCACTTATGTGATGGTCTTCCTGTGTTTTGTACAATTCATTTTTAGTAATGATCTTCGTGAATGAGTAAGATCATTGGGGTTGGTTTTAGAAAATATCCCATTCTTTTTATTTGAAACTTATAGTTTTGTGTTGTTTACTTTGTTTGGGTATAATTGAACATAGGCCAACATTTGAAGGATTCTAACAGTTTCCAAACAGTAAAGTGTGGTTGAAAGAACAGAAGCCTAGAAGTTAGGAGATTTATAATTGAATTCTGATATTGCTACTAAACATCTGTACTGGTATAAATCACTTTACCTGAATGGGCCTCTACTTTATCACTTCTAAAAAACTTGGAAAAGAGTCTTATCCAGACATGCTATAGTTAACTCTATGATGCTATTACAGAGGCAATCACTAAACCATTTGTTAAATGAATTAGGGAATTAGTAAAACATCTCTCTGTTTTAGGTCTCTTGAACATGTCAAAACAATATTTGAATGTATAGAAAACAGACCATCTTTCATAGTGTGTTAATGACCATATATGGAATCACACCATATCAATGTTTATTTTAAAACTAATATAATTTTGTTGCTCATCCAACAAAATGCCTTGTCAACCACCAAAAACAGCATTTAATTTCACCAGCTAGTTATTTGTGAAGGCCCTGCCAAGAGCTACTAGAGTCAATCTAAGGTACCATGCACAGCTTATAAATTACTCATATAACACTACAAAGGTTAAAATAAAACAGAATAAAAGTCTTTCTTTCCTGTTGACTTGTGAAGTGGCCTTGGAAAAACAACCAAGATGTGTTTTATGAGTCACACGAACAATATCTGAAGAACATAAAATTCTTTAGTAAATGTCTTTGATAATTTACTTTGCTTATCAGAGTGCTAATAGGTTGGGCTTGCTCCTTTATGACATGCTCACTGCTTTTCCCTGATGCACAATGTTTGAAGTCTAAGTAGAACATTATTGAAAATTAAATAGAAATGACTTCACAAGAATGTTGTCTGGTTTGTTTCTTTTACAGTAAATGGATCTGTTATCTCTGGTACTCAAATGAAATAATGTTTATGTACTTCTCTAAATACCCGGTCTCTCCTTTGTCAGGATTTCCTGTTCCAAATGTATTAAGATAACCAAATACACTGGCTCATTTCATTAGTGTACCAATAATTCTAGAGATGTTTTCTTTTTTGGCCCTTATGTATTTGTTGAAGAGAAAGCATATGACTTCTCATATTCAAGAGTTATGTGAAAAGTACAGTGGCTTTGTAGACATGTCTTATCTGTTGAAGGAAAGTGAATATTTAGAATAGACATGGACATGAGTGATATCTTTAAGTACTTCCAATATGAAAATTGGGAGCTCTGGTAGCATAGTGCCTAAGGCACTTGACTGCTAACCAG
>NW_006922004.1:1379908-1395091 GCF_000298275.1 Orycteropus afer afer | reverse complement strand
GGAAACCCAAGGAGGGGTCGCTAGGAGTCGGGACCGACTCTATGGCAAATAACAACAACAACAACAATATGAAAATTAGAAAACCTGACTAAAACAACTAAAATTTTCCTAAATACTGAATAACAAGAAGTTTGTGTAAATATTGACTATTTTCTTATCTAGTCATTTATAAATATTTATCGTAAGTGTATATATACAGATTTACATTACTAAAATACTACTTTAATCCTTTTATGTGCTGGGTTTCCCTTTATGATTTCTTTTGAATAAACAGTTCAATGTAAAAAAAAAAAACAGATATTGATTTAATTGTTACTAAAATACTCTGGTAGTGTAGTGCCTAAGGCACTTGACTGCTAACCAGAAGGCTGGAGGTTCAAACCCACCAGCCACTCCCCGGAAGGAAGATGGGGCAATCTGCTTCCATAGAGATATTGCCTCGGCAACCCAAGGAGGGATCGCTATGAGTCGGGGCCGACTCCACAGTGCACAATGACAACAACAACAACAATGTACCTGCTGAGGGTATTTATATGAACCATGATGAGATCTTAAATTAGTTTCAGGGAGAGATGACCAAATCTGGAGCAGTAAAGGAGACAGTTTGACTAGAGGAAAATATTTGTAGAAGATACCAGATCCATTGCTTGTAGAATGGAATATTTAAAAAAAATAATAAAAAGAGAATACACATCCTTTAAAGGAAACATTGGGATAGGATAAGTTCAATGATTCTATAAAAATCCATAACTCCCTGTTTATAATCTTCATAATTTGTGTTTTATGGATACCTAAATAAAATTATGGCAAGCTACAAATTTATTTATTTCTGTTTGTGCTTCCTTACATTTCTGCCTGTGCAAATGCTGCCCTTCTGATCCTACATGGTTGATTGTTCCACAAGGTGCATGTCCCTGATGCAAATGTTCAGCTCGTAAGCCTGTCTATTGTTTGGCAGAGAGTTAAGCCACAGGAGTGAAATCAATTCCAGGCCTGAAGGGTGACTTGGGGCCATAGTCTCAGGGGTTTCACCAGTCTCTATCAGACCACTAAGGCTGGTATTTTTTATGATGTTGAGTTTTGTTCCACATTCTTCTCCTACTCCAGAAAAGGTCTCGAATTTTGATTCCTTTCTGACTGGTTGGCATTGGTAGCCAAGTATCATCTAGTTCTTCTGGTCTCAGGTCATATAAGTTTATGTTCTCATGGTCCATTGTTCCTTTGAACTGTTTCCATGTGTCTTTGATTTCTTCACTTTTTGCTGTGGTTGAGGAGAGACTGATAGTTGCCATTTAGATGGCCACTTAGATAGTAATTGACATTTGATACATTCTTGCTACTACCTGTGAATTAGCCATTGGAAAAATCATCAGTTGGAAAACACAGTTTAAAAAGCATAGAAACATCCTCTGAGACTATGGCCCTGTTTTGGTTACCTAGTGCTGCTCTGACAAGAATGTACTGCCAATGGATGGCCTTAACAAACAGGAGTTTTATTCTCTTACAGTTTGGAGGCTTTAAGTCTGAGTTCAAAGTGCCAGACTCTAGGGGCTGAGTGAAAGACCCTCAACCTTGGGCTTCAGCTCTGTCTCCTGCTTCTGGCCCACTGAAGCTAAAGGCGTTTCTTCACTCAGACAGCTGCTGGCTGCTGAGGCTGACAAGCCCAAGGTTGACAAGTAAAAAGGCACAGTCCTGATGTTACCAAACCACATGACAGGCCATTCATTCAAATCCATTGAAAGTCCCAAGATCGGCAGAGCATGACAAGCTGCTGAGCAACAACATGGCTACATGCAGGGTTGAAGTGTGCCATAAGTAGAGACCATTCCCAAGCCTGCTGCTTATATATGGGAAGCAGACCACATCTCTAAAGTAGCTACTCGTCTGCTTATGATAGATCCCACCATGGAGTTGAGTGCCAGTCTCATCATGGGGAATAACTACCGCCAGCTGCCCACCCACTCAACCAGGCCCAGCCAAGTTGACACACAACCTTAACTACCTACAGGCCCCTAGATGCCCTTCAGGTCTGGAATTGAACCCATTCCTGTGGCTTCCAGTCAAACAAAAGACAGGCATATGAGCTGAACATTTACATTAGGTAGATACACTCTTTGGAAATATCAATCATGGGAGAATAGAAGGGCTGTGTATGCAAGGGGAGACAGCTCTAGGGGCAGGAGTACATGGGAGGGACAGACACAGGAAGAGGTAAGTATGGGGAGGAAGTGGGAAGAGAGCTGTTGTATTGTGGGAAATTGCAGTCAATGTCATGAGAAAAAGTGAATGTGAGCTGCTGTATAGAAAGTTAATTGGCTCTATAAACTTTCGCCCAAATCACAATAAATTTTTTTTTTTTTAAAAGCATAGAAACATTACCAATCTGCCATTTTTATCCAATTTACTCTGGCTTTTTCACATTCATCGCTGAAGTCAAGTCATTATGCCATCTACCACACTACCCTTTCTCTACTTAAAGGCGTCTTGGGAAACTTTGCACTCCTTCTGTTTTGTTTTTATTTCCAGTAGAATCATTGGCTGTGGGAAAGCCCTCTTCCTGAAAACAAATCAAGGGAGACATCAAACCTAACCATAATTATTAGTACTTGTCAGACATCCACAATGACAAGGTTAGGGACTATTTGCTTATTCTGGAGAAGTACTCCCCCCCCTTGTTTCTTCTTTTGTTTTTTAAGAGTAAAACAGCTGTTGAAGATGGAGGTATTCTGCAAGCATGACTCAAGCACATGGCTGTGTGAAGATAACAACCAAATCATATCCTATTTTTACCACAGTGCTACATTTGCTATGAAGGGATACAGTGAATACCTGATACTTAGAAGATTTAGAATCAGTTTGTGAACTTTACTGGGCTGGATAATTTTAGGATAAAAATGCTCCAAAGATTCTGCATGTGACTGGACAGATAAGAATATTTTTGCCAATTTGTGGCATCTTGCCATGTTTCTGTAACAGCACTTTATATGGTAAATTATCTTTTGACCATTTAACTTAACAATTATATATATATATATATATATAAATTTTCATGAACCATTTGTATTTCTTATTCTTTTAACACATATATACATTTTTTTCCCCAAAAAGCCTTAGCGAATAGAACAAAATGGCCCATGGTTAAATGTGAGCATGTTTTGATTTTTCTCCTCAGATTAAAAGAAAACATGAGATATCTACATATCTTAACTCAGCCACCATTCTAAATAAGGAATTTTGTCATTTTAAAAACGTTTTCCCAGAAAACAGCCTTATCTGTGCCCTCTAGTGGTAGATACATAAATTATGCAGCAAACTTGAGAAAGCATACTTTTTTTTTTTGTTGCTTTCTGTGCATAATGATTCAGCACTCAAATAACTAAATAACAATGCTAACCCATACACGTGTACTTAATAGAAAGATTCTTATGTCATTGACTTTGATACTTTTTCCAAATGCATCAGACAATTATGTATTGAAAAAAATAAGCCTACCAGCTGGTTAAAGTTCTTAGATCACAAAAGTATCTCTTCTCATGATATTTATGGCCCATTTATCCAGCCAAATGTTGTGGTTATATGAGGAAAAGTAGGCATATTTTTTACAAATGCATTTTCTCATCTTTCATCCTGCTTTAGGAAAGCTCTTCTAAATCACTGATGGAGTCCATAACCTGCTTCTTAGTTCTTTCTTTCTCTCTTTATTTATTTTGGATTGATGGATGTGCTCAAAGAGCTACATGAAGAAGGAAACTCTTGTTGAACATAGCACAAGATATGCATGTTGCACTATCAGATATGATAGTTCTGAGAAAATTACACCCAAATTGCAGTGGATTTTGACCTCATAGCTATATCAGAGTTCTACATTCCAGATCGATGGCCAATTCTTCTTCTTGAAACTGCAGTTGTCTTCATTTAAAATCTCTGTTTGCTTACATGGCCAGAGTTCATTGGTCCAGAAATGGACCCTTATCCAAACCAAGCCTACTAGAATCTTCTGTCAGGATTTGTGAAGCTAGAATTGAGAAAGAGAGTAAATTCATTTCTTGGGAATATGTTTTTTGAGAACTATCGGTGGCTCTGGTAGCATAGTGCCTGTGGCACTTGACTGCTAACCAGAAGGCTGGCAGTTCAAACCCACCAGCCACTCCTCGGAAGGAAGGTTGGGCAATCCTACTTCTGTAGTGATACTGCCTTGGAAACCCAAGGGGGGTCCCTATGAGTCAGGGCTGATTCAACGGCACACAACAACAACAACAACAACATGAGTGGCCATGTTTACTACTAGATGTTAATAAGATATAGGAAGTCAGAGATGGGACAGAAAGTCACAGACAGGCCTCTTGTTCTCACTTTTGCTGAGACACAGCTTATCTCCCATATCTTTGCCTTTCTATTTGATTGTTTAATCCATCCTTGAATTTTATAATCCAATAAATTCCTATTTTTCTTAGATTAGCTTGAATTAGAGTTTCTTTTCTATCACTTTTCACCAAACAAATACAGTAAGACAGACAGCAGTGGTGGTTCAGTGGTAGGGTTCTCACCTTCCATGTAGGAGCCCCGATTCTGATTTCCCAGCCAAGGCACCTCATGTGCAGCCCACTCATCCCTCCATGGAGGCTTGCTTGTTACTATGATGCCGAACTGGTTTCAGTGGATCCAGACTACAATAAATAGGAAGAACAGACTGGCAATCTTTTTTCTCAAAATCAGTCAAAGAAAACCTTATGGGTCAACAATAGTCTGATCCTTAACCCCTTACCGGCATGGCAGAGAAAGTTGTGCAGGGGGTCACCATGAGTTGGGGCCAACTTGATGGCAGATAACAACAACAATAATAATAGGATAATGCTATAAGGGGGAGCTCTGGTAGCATAGTGGCTAAAAGCACTTGACTGCTAACCAGAAGGCTGGCGGTTCAAACCCACCAGCCACTCCTCGGAAGGAAGGTTGGGCAATCCTACTTCCGTAGTGATACTGCCTCGGAAACCCAAGGAGGGGTCGCTATGAGTCGGGGCCGACTCGACGGCAAACAACAACAACAACAACAATGCTATAAGGTATTCTGTTAATTTTTATTCTTGAATTTTATCGTAACTTAATTCATAGATGGAGCATTGACAGAAAAGTTGGAGGCAGAGTTTCTGCTAAAGTGGTAGGCAATGCCCTGACAATATAGTGACCTTTTGCATGTTCATTATGGTGATTTATAGAATCCAGTTTCTGCTATTTCCTCCAGAATTAGAAGCCTCTATATCCTTCTTTAAATACCTTGAGTTCTCCTACTTTCTCAACCTCCTTTAATAAACTATGTAAGATTAAATTATAAGCCCACTGCAATTAATTCATATTGAATATATTATTTTTTCCAGGTAATTTTTCAGCCTGGTAAAATTTTCAGTCTCTAAAAATGTAGAGTGATAAACTTTGTCTTATTTTGAAGTAATTTTTGAAAATAGGGGAGGTAGACTGTAACAATCTCCACCTAGATTGGAGGCATGCGTCTAATGTGTGTAGTATACAGGTGGGATTTAATAAGTTTTAGGGTAATATAATAACAACACTAGTTAATATTTTTTTAGTACCTAAGGAGCTCTGATGGTGTAGTGTAGGCATTTGACTGCTAATCAGAAAGCTAGGAGTTCAAACCCACAAGCCACTCCTCAGAAGGAAGACTGGGCAATCTACTTCCACAGTGATAACACCTCAGAAACCCAAGGAGGGGTCACTATGAGTCAGATCTGACTCGATGGCAGTGGGTTTGGTTTGGTTTGGTTAGGCTGAGAGGTTGAATGACTGAAGTAGTTCCAATGGCTGACCAGCTCTAAAGACAAACATTATTTTTGGGAGAGAGACTTTTCATAACATAAGCAGTTACTCTCTCTTCACTCTCTTGCCCCAGGATCCTCTAACTCTGGGAATTAAGAGCTTATTATGAGTTCCTTCTTTCCATGTGGGAGGTCTGGTAGCATAGTGCCTAAAAGCACTTGACTGCTAACCAGAAGGCTGGTGGTTCCAACCCACCAGCCACTCCTCGGAAGGAAGATGGGGCAATCTACTTCCGTAGTAATACTGCCTTGGAAACCCAAGGAGGGGTCACTATGTGTCAGGTCCGACTTGACAGCACATAACAACAACAACCTTCCATGTGCTTCCATTTTTAACTAGAATCACTTCTTCTTTGTCCTCCCTTCATAATAATTAAGCAGTTATCCTTGGGGCAAGCAATCCTTGAGCTTTGTCAAGTTTCTAACTCCTAGCATAACTTGTTTGGATTAGTAATTATCATTTGCTAATCACTTTGCTAATTGTTTTACATATTTTATCTCTAATCTTGTACCTATCCTACAAGTTACATGTATTTTCTGTATCAGAAATAAGGAAACTGAAATTCAGACAACTTATGCATTTTCAAACTCCATCAAAATCCAACATAGAAGAACAAAAATTCACACTCAGATCTTTTGATCCAAAGGACCAACCTCTCCTGACAATGGTAAACACCTCTGTGTTTAAAAAAAAAAAAAAACAAAAAAACACAAGGGTGATTTGAATAGATTGCATAGAGGGAGCCTAGATCCAAGGTGTCAGAGGGAATTTTACATATTAAGGAACAAGAACAATGACATTAGTCTTATAATGCACTTAATGATGAATGATTATAAAACTCATGGTACATGAGATCATTTTAAATTTTATTAGAGGGCCTAGGGAGCTCTGGTGGCGTAGTGCCTAAAGCATTTGACTGCTAACCAGAAGGCTGGGAGTTCAAACCCACAAGCCACTCCTGAGAAGGAAGACTGGGCAATCTGCTTCCGTAGAGATACCACCTTGGAAACCCAGGGAAGCCTTTTAATGAGTCAGATTCGACTCGAGGGCAGTGAGTTTGGTTTTGGTTTTAGGACAATCCAAAATAAGAAATGAATAACAAAAAGAAGTTAACTGTATATAAACAAAATCAATTATACCCATTTATGTAAGCTGCTTACCATTTATAAATAATTTCCATGTTGCATAATAACTATACTTTATATAAAGGTAGGAGCTCTGGTAGCATAGTGGCTAAGACACTTGCCTCCTAACCAGACGGCTGGCAGTTCAAACCCACCAGCCACTCCTCGGAAGGAAGGTTGGGCAATCCTACTTCCGTAGTGATACTGCCTCGGAAACCCAAGGAGAGGTCGCTATGAGTCGGGGCCGACTCGACGGCACATAACAACAACAACAACAACATATATAATGGTACACGCCTACTTGGATTTACTACTAGAAATTAGCTCCCTTTAAAGTGTGCAAATAAAGTATGAAAACCTTTTGAATCAGAACATAATATTGTCCAATTGAACTCAAACTTGCCGATGATCATGAAGATGATGCAGCATTGGGCAACATTAAATTCTGTATTAAATAGTGTTGCCAGGAGTGTTGCCACATCTTGATGGCACCTAACAATAACAAAGTGTGCACAGATAGTTCTGTTTAAGGACATGCCTCACGCCAACCTCCTTTGTCCTGCTTAGGTCACTATAGGGCTGCCTCAGTTAATGAGACCCTGGAAAGACTGATGCCTCATAAGCACATGATCCTCCTCTGATGACCATCCCGGCCGTCTGACTGCAGGGATCCAGCTCTGCACTGTATTCTCCATGTAAACCTGCAGAAAAGGCTTCTTTTCCTTAATTACCACTATACAACTAACAAGGAGAAGTTATGAAAGTGTCTAATGATAATGAGAGGAGGACAACAGAAAGAATTACTTGTAGCTTTTGTCTTATAGGGCTTTCTTTTTCACTTTGGAACTTGCCCTTGTGGCAAGAGACAATCAACTTTACACCATGAGAAGCTTTTAATACTTTAATAGCTAGGTCTTGCTAAAATCGCAGTCATAGGTCAAGGATTGTTCTCCCTCAACACCTATCTTTTCCCAGAACTCACACTTTTCATTCATTGACAATGAGACCATCCATTCCTTTCAGTCAGAATGTCATCCCACCAGAAGAATGTGACCTAACCCTGTTTTCCTCTCAAGACAATAACACAAGTATACAACAGCTGTATATTTCCAAAATTTGTGCTACCAGACTTGAAGTCTACAGAAGTATGATGACTAAACTGTTCATCCATTAAACAAAAGTATTTTGAGAATGAAACGGAGAGCTGTTAATAATTATGTCAGAACAGTAAACAAAAGCTGGGATATATGTTCACCCATAAATTTGGGATGTCGACAATCCAGAAAAAGTTGGGTTGCACCAAGCTTAATTCTGTTCTTGCCCAGGGACTCCTCATCCTTTGTTCAAAAAATATTAGAATACAGTCTTATTCATAAAACATATGTCCTAACAGATTGATTGTGTATTATTTTATTATGATGGGATAATCTAGGGTCTAAACACTTGTTCCAGACCCCTGATCTTCTAGCTCAAACTGTTTTAATTTCTTATTTACCAAGAATATGGCTCCAGAGGATAAGGTTGCAGTTAACTTTGTGATGACCTGAAATACTATTTGATAGTAAATTTTGACTTTCAGCTTTTGTCAGTTATCTTTATTTGGTTACCAAGTGTGGTAGTTATGGTTGTGTGTCACCTTGGATGTGCCTGGTTGAGTGGCTGGGCAAGTGATGGGATCTACCACAAGCAGCTGAGTAGCTGCTTTAGGGATGTGGTCTGCTTCCTGTATATAAGCAGCAGCTTTGGGAATGGTCTCTAGTTTGTGGCATGCTTGAACCCTGCATGTAACTGTGTCATTGTTCAGCAGCCTGCCATGCTCTGCTGATCTTGGGACTGTCAATGCACTGAATTAGTGGCCTGCTGTGTTTGGTAACATTGAGACTGTCCCTACTTACTTGTTGACCTTGGGTTTGTCAGCCTCAGTAGCCAGCAGCTGTCTGAGTGAAGAATAGGCTCCAGCTTCAGTGGGCCAGGAGCAGGAGGCAAAGCTGAACCCCAAGGTTGAGGGGCTTTCAACCAGCCCCTAGAGTCTGGCACTTTGAACTCAGACTTTAAGCTTCCAGATTGTAAGAAAATAAACTCCTGTTTGTTAAAGCCATCTCATTTGTGGTATTTTCTCTTAGAGCAGCATGGAGGTAACCAATCCACCCAGAGAGAGAGAAGCCTGAGATGAGGTTTGTTCAGCTTAAATCCATAATAACTATTGGAAAAACATTGCTACTTCAAGTTTATTTAAGAGAGCCTGTAACACAAACCCAAGGAGGGGTCGCTATGAATCAGATCTGACTCCACGGCAGTGGTTGTGTTGCATTGATACACACAGCAGGTGCTGAAGGAATGATTGTAAGGCTGTATCATTACACAGTGAAGCATATACACTGCATTAGCATCCAAAACTCAGCATAGTTCGGAAGTGACCTCATTGCTGTTTCTGAAATATAATGGGCAGAGTGGCCTAGTTTCAGATTGTTATCATTGTCACAAATTTTTAAAATGATGTTTGACTAAATGTCCTAGCTTTATCTTAGCCTTGATAAAGACCTCAGGGCTAGTCCATTAGCTCATTATGAGAGACAGGAAGAGAATGACTCTGGATAATTGTTTTCTTTCTTTTTTTAAAAACAAACAAAATATATAAGAGCTAGTTAAGAAACAAAGAGATGGGCATATTAGTTTTTTTGATTGTTTTTTGCTAACTGGAAGCAGTGAATTTTCCACCATCCTTGTTTTGAATTATTATATGGGCTCAGTCTTGTGAACTCACTTTTATCAATCTCACTGCTTTTATTTATTTATTTATTTATTTAAATGAATTTATTTCTTTAACCTGTGGGCAGCTTTATAGTTAGGCTTGAGCTAATAGCTAGGGAACTAATTCTTCCAAGAGGACCAATCTTGTTGCTATAGTGCTTTTTGCAATTAAAGTTTTTTTTTGAGTAAGCGAACACATTTTTAAAGCAATTTTGTGAGTGTGTTGGTGCTGATTATATATATATATATATATCTGCCATCAGAGTGCCTATATATTCATTTACAGATAGATAGATAGATAGATAGATTTGGTCACTAAGAGAGGCAGTATAATGTAGTGGTTATGAGCACAATCACCATTTGTCTGTCAATTTGTCATACTCTAGTGGGCTGTACGTTGTGATACCAGAAGCTATGCCACCAACATTTAAATACATTTAAACACCAGCAGGATCACCCATGGTGGACAAGTTTCAGAGGAACTTCCATACTTGTAGCTTTCAGCCTTGCAGCTTGCAGGACTAGGCCATGTTTCATTCTGTTGTACATGGGATTGAATTTGAGTTGGGGCCAACTCAACAGCACCTAACCACGACAATATGAGTACAGACTCATGATGAAACTACCTGGGTTCAGCTCTGCCACTTCTGTGACCCTGGATATGTCACTTTGACTTTTTATGTTTTCATTTCCTTATACATAAAATAGGGATAATGATCTTCATAGTAATATGTACTTCATAGTGTTGCTTTGAGTATTACAAGATCTAAAACACAAATAATGCTTAGAACATTGCCTAGAGTCTAATAAGTGCATGATAAATATCAGCTACTATTGTTTGCATTATAGATATGAGTAATATTTTAATATCAAGGTATAAAATGACATAGAATGAAAAATTGAATTAAAAAAACTATTTTTGGCTAGGAGTTCTGGGTCATAATATGATATATTTTACTTTTATAAATTTTTTCATCTTTGGGAATCACAGCTCTGCAAAGCAAATGGAATGAGGCATGTAGAGTAAGTGAAATGATTTATTGCAAGATTCTTATTTAAAATTGTACTGAGATTGGGCTTCAAATCCTACATGTACTGTTTATAGGCAATTTTCCAAATTTCATAGAACTTCATTTTAGAACTGTCATCCAAAGTCCTAGTGTCTCATCATTTTTAAATCCCTTCATATAATTTATAACAAAAACAACTAATTAAAGAATTTTAATGAAAATTCAGACATCAACTCAAAGTTTTATCATAATTGCTTTCTTGCAAATGTGATATTCATCCACATGACATGTAGAAACTAAATGCCGCTGCAATTTTCCACAGTGCAAGTAGACTTAGTTTTAGATGTGTACCTGGACACCAGATCTCAGTTGCGTCAGATGGAAGCAAGACTTTTAACCAGAGACAAAGTCTTTTTTTTTATCAAAAAAAAGTTGTCAAATTTTTCCATTGTATGTAGAGACTGTTTCTAGGAATTTTCTTCTGTGATTTGTTAGTTCAAAGAAACTTGGCCTGAGAATACATTGAAGAGGTTTAAGAATCTAGACATGCCCAGGAAAATGAAAAACAGATTTTTTTTCATTTAATTTTTCAAATCCTATATTTAAGCAACTTTATAAAAGAATAACCAATAAGTTAATTCCAAATGCTTCCATTTCGAAGCCTATTTCAATAATTATTAAAGAAAATTCAGGACTTTATTTGTTTAGTTTCAATGCCATGCCCCAAAGAGCCCTTATTAACTAATACAACTTGTCACTCAAGAGGAAACTTGTCTTGAGTTTGTTCTCACAATTTATGCACCAAGGTGATTATGATTATTTCCTCTGTCATGTCCAAAGGAACACATCCTAAAACAGGCTAAAGAATGAATATCTTATGTTCATAATTACTTTAATTACTGAGTTATATGGGAATATATGTATTGGCTATATGGAAATGCCAGTTATAGGCACCTCTTTGCCGTCCACTATACTTGATTATGTTGGGGGGGGGGCGGGGAGAAAATTAGCATACCTGCATTGTGTTCTTGAACACATTCTGGAGAAACTAATAGATTTGGTCAAGTGATGCTTGGTTGGAAATCACCTTTCCTAAGTCCTGGAAGAGTAAGGAAGAATGAAAGATGGAACTGAAACAATCCAGAGCTTGACTAAACACTGGTTCTTTCTCATAGCCTTTCCTCTGCTGTACCCCTCCTTAGAATGCATTGCACCTGCATTTTCCATAAGATTTTCATCTTCTTGCAGGCAATAGCTATATTTTACTTGTCTGTGTTTGATCTATAGATAACATATGTAGTTTAATGTAATAAGCACTGCATAAGGAGCTCTGGTGGCATAGTGTATAAGATATTTGGCTGCTAACCAGAAGGTCAGCAGTTCAATCCTATTAACTGTTCCACAGAAGGAAGATAGGGTGCTGTACTTCTGTAAAGATTTACAGCCTCAGAAACCCAATGGGGGTTGCTATGAGTCAGATTGGACTAGATGGTAGTGAGTTTGGAGAGTGGTAAGAAGAAGAAAGATGACAAAATAAACAAGTTTTGGCTTATTTCTTTTGTTTTGGGATGTTCTGGATGTTGTTTTAATGTGCATTTGGTAGAAAGAGATAAAGGAAGCAAAACTGTGTCAAGTTTCCCAGAATAGACAGTGACAAAGCATGTAGAAAGCTCACTTCTTGTGTGCAGCAAGGCTTGTCCTTGCTAACATCGTGGACATTAACCTCTGCATGCAGGAACCAGGCAGTTCGTAAATGAGCCAGCCTGTGACCAACTGAGCTGTATGACAAACAGAAGTTCAAAAAATATATTTTTAATGAGCCCAATGAAACTGTTAATTAATTTATCCTTATTTAAGTCAATTGTCAGTTAACTAGGAGCTCTGGTGGTGCAGTAGTTAAGGCATTAGGCCACTCACCAACAGGTGTGGTTTGAAGCCACCAGCTGCTCCAGGGAGAAAGATGAGGCAGTCTGCTTCCATGAAGATTTACAACCTTGGAAAACCTATGGTGCAGTTCTACTCTGTCCTATATTGTTGCTATGCATTGGAATTTATTTGATGGCAGTGGGTTTGGATTTCTTTAGTTTGGTCAGTTAACTATTAATTAATTGATTAAAAAATGTTGGTTCTTTAACAAGATTTTCAATTCTGTAAATAATAATTGATATGTTAGAGAGAAGGCTCCCACCCCCCCAGCTTTCCTTGGGAAATGCTGCCTTCTCAGTTTCCATTTCTATGTAAGTCACTTACTTTATTATTTTCTATAGTTTTTTCTCTCTCTGTATTTTATACACTCAGCTGCTAACTGAAAAGTTGGTAATGGTTGGCTGTTTTTTGTTTTGTTTTGTTTTTTGCATGTATGTATATATGTGTGTGTGTATATATATATATCTATATATATATATATGTCTATATATATGTGAAACCCACTGCTAACAGGTGGATTCCATCTCACACTGACCTTATTGGACAGAGTTGAACTGGCCCATAAGGTTTCCAAGATTGTAAATGTTTACTGAAACAGGTTGTCATATTGTTTTCCTGTGGAGGGCTGATGTGTTTGAACTACCTACATTTTGGTTAATATATGAGTGCTTTAACCACTGTGCAACCAGGGCTTGCTCACTCACTTGCTCTTCCTCTTTCTCTTTAATGGATTTTATACTATAGAGAACTGATTTGATATGATATAAATTATAGTGCACTTTAATAAGGCTTTTCTAAGTCGGATTATCTTTTATTCCTTAAAATGTAAGCAACTTTTTATATACACATTTGCTTAATTATTTGAAGCATTCCAACCTAGTCATATTATTGTAATCTTTTACTTGATAACTATGAAAAAAGGGCTATTTGGAATTGTTTTTCAGATTTTAAAAAAGGCAGATATAGAATTACAATAATGAAAATAATTATTTTGAAATAATTCTTCCATTAAAATATTATAGGGCTGTTCTTGTGAGAAATTGTTGATGAAAAATAAATGGTATTGGGTGTAGAAAATAATGGTCAGCCATCAGTTTCAATATAATGATAGAAAATGGAATAGAAAGACCTCTGGTTTTGATAGCAGATGGTTCACAGCTCCCTGCTGACTTTGTTTTCAAATATGAATACAATTGCTCAAATGGAAATGTATTTAGGTCAATGAAACACCTGAAAGTCTTTTTAACAGTTCTATAAAATGTTTTATTGATCACTTTCAGATCTAAATAAAGATTAAGAAACTCTTCTTTAAAGTAAGGTTATCTTTAGTTGAAAGTAAACCCACACTTCCCCCTCTTAGGAGACAGGAAACTACTTACAACTTTTAACATTACTATTCCTATTGCTATTAGCTAACCACTATTGAATTTTTAGTTTGTGGTACTATTTAAGGGCTTTGCATGTGTTCCTTCATGGAATGTTCATAAAAATCTTATGAGTTAAGTACCGCTCTGATTTTCCTTTTAAACAAGGACTGTGATTGTTATGAGTGTTTCTTCATTGTATGTGTGCACCAAATATTTTTGTTTGCTTCAGTTACAAAATATAAACTGTAAATAGGGTTGATGTGTTTTTGGTTGTACGTGTGTTAGTTGAATCATGTTAAGCACAAGTATGACTTTACAATTTTCTTTATTTAGAGATTGTGTGTGGTTTAAGGAGATGTGTACAAATGCCAAGTTGACAAGGGGTGGACTGTGATGGTTAAGGTTGTGTGTCAACTTGGCTGGACAGTGATTCCAAGTGGCTTAAGCAGTTGTGATGTAGTCATCCCCCATGGTGAGATCTGATGTACTCACCTCCACGATGAGACATGTTATCACCTCCATGATGAAATATGCTGTGAGCAGCCAATCAGGTGAAAGGGAGTTTCCTCAGAGGTGTGGCCTGCTTCAAATATACCTATGGCTGTCCTGGGAAAATTCTCTGGCTTTTCTGCTGGATTTGGATCCTGCATAGAGCTCATCATCATCTGGTGTACCATCTGCCAATTTTGGGTTTGTCAGCCCCTGCAGGTGTGTGAGTCAGGAGAAGCCTACGGCTTCATGTTTGACCCATGATCTTGGTACTTGCCATCCTCTACAGCTGTGTGAGCCATTTCCATGAAATAAATTTCTCTCTCTCAGCTGGTCATGAGACACACTTGCCTGGTGGTATAACCTAAACTTCATTCCTGAAGGGTCTGGGTCATTAGTAACCAACCATTGATGTAGTTTCCCACTGACTATAATCACAGGGCATAGTAGTACTAAGAGACATCCTAAAGAATTTCCTGTATTCCAGACATATTCTTCTTTATTTCCATTAGGTAATATTGATCCAATTTCTCCTTGATAATCAGGATCAATCACATCAAACAATGCAGTACCTCCTTTCTTTGCCTGTTTATCCAGAGGCATGTTGTTATTTTGCCGTCGAGTCGGCCCCGACTCATAGCGACCCCTCCTTGGGTTTCTGAGGCAGTATCACTACGGAAGTAG
>NW_006922004.1:1369177-1372147 GCF_000298275.1 Orycteropus afer afer | reverse complement strand
GTCTCACCTATTTTGGTCATGTTGTCAGAAGGGACCATTCTTTGGAGAAGGATGTCATGCTTGGTAGGGTGGAGGGTCGACGAAAGAGGAGGAGGCTTTCAACCAGATGGATTGACACAGTGGCTGCAATGATGGGCTTAAGTACAGCAGAGATCGTGGAGCTGGCGCAGGATCGGGCAGTGTTTCGTTCTGCTGTGCATGGGGTCATGTGTCGGAAACGACTCGACGGCACCTAACAACTACAACAAGTCAAAAACCAAACCAAACGCACTGCTATAGAATAAGATCCAACTCATAACGACCCCTTCTTGGATTTCTCAGGTGGTATCACTTCGGAAGTTGATTGCCCAATCTTCCTTCCGAAGAGTGGCTGATGGCTTTAAAGAGCTTGCTTTCTGATTAGCAGTCAAATGCCTTAGGCACTACACCACCAGAACTCCTATTCATTATCTAGTGGTTGGTAGATACATACCTACATAAACAGGTATCGTGAATGAACTTCTGTTTTCTTACCTAAATTGTGTGAAACACTTGTTTTCATACATCAATAACAGTGGTGTTTTATCTATTACTCTTTGAGCGGTGTGCTACAATTCTAAATGATGCAAAGCAGGAAGTCAATAATAGCTATCTATAGATTGAGGTATTATGAGTGGATTTCTTATTTTTATAATATGTATGTATGAATAATAAAAAAAAAAGCAGTTTGGCAAAAAATAAATATCTAATGGCCTATAATAAATTGGAGAGCTAAGTTGACAACCTAAGCAAAAGAATTTATTAAAAGAAATACAGTATGGGACAGCTTGACCAAATGGCACACATTGTATAATAATATCTAAGGGCCTTAATTTACCAAAGAAAGGCAATCAACAATTTTTAATTTTAAAGAAGAACTAAATAAAAATAATAGCCACATGTTCATGTTTATTTTAGTTGAACTATTGGGATTTTATGTATATTAAACTGCTGAACTTCAACAATTTAATCTGGAAAATGGAGACATGTTTTGGATTCTAAATTAATAAAATAGTATTTGTGGTAGTTAAGATTGTGTGTCAACTTTTCTGGGCCTGGTTTTGAGGGACTGGGAAGCTGGATGTAGTAATTCCCCATGATGAGACTGGTAATCAGCTCCATGGTGGAATCTGCTGTGAACAGCTGAGTAGCTGCCTTTGGGATAAGGTCTGCTTCCAGTATATAAAAAGAAGCTTTGAGAAAAGTATCTGAGCTTTTTGGTATGCTTGTACCCTGAATTAAGTGCATCTTCATTCAGCAGCCTGTCAATCCTGTCTGCCAATCTTGGAATTGTTTTTGGACTTGCTCTATTGGCCTGCCGTGTTGCTTGATGATCGTGAAACTGTGACATTTTACTCGTTGACCTTAGGTTTGTCAGCCTCAGTAGCCAGCAGCTGCCTAAGTTAAGAGATGCCTTCAGTTTCAGTGGGCCAGAAGCAAGAGGCAGAGCTGAATCCCAAGGTCGAGGGGCCTTTCACCTTACCCCCATAGCTGGCACTTTGAATGTGGATTTGTAGCCTCTTAAACTGTAAGAGAATAAATCCCTGTTTGATAAATCCTCCCAGTGGTAATATTTTCTGTTAGAGCAGCACTAGCAGTATTTCTAAAAGGAAGTGAATTATCATTTTTCAATATAGAGAGGGAAGGATAAAGATGACATTGTTATTAGCCATCATAAAACATTTTAGTCCTTAAATAAATGCTAAAGAGTTTTGCTATGAAGATCCATGAACACAGGAAGAAGGAACAAAAACAAATGGGCTCAAAAGACAGCCAGTAATGAAAAGAGAAGGGCAATAGTAAACTGTTGGGAATCTGAGCTTTGTAAAAACAAGAAATGTTCTAGCTCCTCTGCCCTCAGCCAAAGCAACACAGAAGCCTGTCCTGTGTATTTGAGGACTTGAACAGATGAGCACTATAGAATGCTCTGTTCTGATTTTATGCTGAAGTCTTTTGAAGAGTCAAAGGAGTCTGATTTTCTTTTTATTTTAAGTATTTTTAATTGAATTGAATACATAAAGCATCTGTTAATAAAGAAAATTGGCTATTATTTTTCTAACTTAATAGCTGAATGATTTCATTGTCTTCTAGTTTTTGCTATAACAGAAACCTAACATGGTTACCCCTCAACATTCCTCTCAAGAGTATAATCATCTCCATCTTAGTAGTCAAAATCTATGCTTCAAAAAAAAATTCAAGTTTTTATTCTATAAATTACATTTTTCTATATGATCTTTTGTCCCAGATCTATACTTCACAGTTCACATCAATTCTTCTACTTTTCTCTTAGTAACCCAGATAATACTTTCAAATGGGACATCTTTTTAATTTTCCGTTATTATTAATTATTATTAATTAGTACTACTTTCTGTCTTTCACTCCCTTTATAGCACATACCTATGTTCCCCAGAATTTACCTGAGGATGAAGAGTCATCATTCTTGCCTTTAAACTTCAAATCCCTTCCACATCAGCATTCATCTTTCTTTTTTTCTGCCCTGCTGCTACCCTTTGAATGTTGAAGACTGTTAGACTGTTTCTGTTATCTATATGTGTATCTGTGTCTACTCTGGATGCCCTTAAATTCTGGAAAAGTAGTGAATGATAGTGCATGGCAGTATTTCTGTTAACTAAGGTCACTTAAAGGAGCCCTGGTGGCCTAGTGGTTAAGCACCCAGTTGCTAAATAAAAGGTCAACAGTTCAAACTCACCAGTGGCTGTGCAGGACAAAGATGTGACAGTCTGCTTCTATAAAGATTGGAAACCCTGTGAGGCAGTTCTACCCTATCCTACAGGGTCGCTGTGGATCATTGTTGATTCAAAAGCACTAACTAGGTTTAAAGCACTTTTGCTTTAATAGTTTAAATTATATAAGTGACTGTTTCCTTCAAGCCTGTTATGAACAGAGTGTTATAGTAACTCTTTAGGAATAAATCCAACACAAATCTCAGAA
>NW_006922004.1:1364305-1369077 GCF_000298275.1 Orycteropus afer afer | reverse complement strand
ATTGCCCAACCTTCCTTCCGAGGAGTGGCTGGTGGGTTTGAACCGCCAGCCTTCTGGTTAGCAGTCAAGTGCCTTAGCCACTATGCTACCAGAGCTCCAAAATGGCTGAGTAGCATTCTTAACGTCCAGTTCAATAGAATCAGTATTGTGTCTCCAGGTGAGAGTATTCCTCCCTTTGGGACTAAGACCTCCAGACCTACAGAGCATAATGTTGCAGGAACAAGAAACAACAATTTTTTGAGTGGGTCACTATGGGTAATAGTGAGCAGTGTCACTCCTATTTCCATCCTTTGTTTGCTGCTCATGAATCCTGGCTATTGGGGAAACAGCACCATATATTGGACTCTAGTTTAGAGCATACACAGCATCCTAGAGAACATTGTCCCAACCTTGCAAGGTATTGCCACCTACCTGAGACCATAATTATGATTTTATAAGGCCATTTCATCAATCTATCAAGAAAGCTGCATCAGGATGATGGGGAACATAGTAAGACCAGTGAATTCCATGACCATGGGCCCATTGCCACATTTCATTTTCTGAGAAGTGAGTCCCTTGAACTGAGGAAATGCTGTGTGGGATACTATGACAGTGAATAAGGCATTCTGTAAGTCCACAGATGGTGGTTCGGGAAGAAGCAATGTGTACAGGGAAGGCAAATCCATATCTAGAGTAAGTATCTAGTCCAATAAGAACAAAATATTGCACTTTCCATGATGGAAGTGGTCCAATGTAATTAACACGCCACCAGGTTGCTGCCTGATTACCCCAAGTTATGGTTCCATATCACAGACTCAGTTTTGGTCTCTGCTACTGGTAGATTCAGCACCAAGTTTGCCTTTGTGAGTGAAAGTCCATGTTGCTGAGCCCATACATAACCTACATCCCTGCCCATTGGGCAATGACATGAGTGGCTGGGGAAAAAGAGTGACTGGTTTCCACAGAACATGTCATCTTATTCACTTGATTGTTAAAATCCTCCTCTGCCGGGGTCACCCTTTGGTGAGTGTTAACAAGAGACACACATATCTTCATTTCTTTGGTGCATTCAGAGAGGTCTATCCACATACCTCTTCCCCATACCTCTTTGTCATCATTTTCCAAACATGTTCCCCCTAAGTCCCTGACCATCCAGCCAAACCACTGGCCACAGACCCTGATTATCTGTATACAATCTTACATCTGGCTATTTCTCCTTCCATGCAAAGTGAACAACATGCACAGCTTGAAGTGCTGACCTTTTGGAGGATTTCCCTTCACCACTGGCCTTCAGTGAAGTCCCAGAAGGGGCTGCAGTGCCACTGCTGTCCACTTTCAAGTGGTGCCTGCATATTGCACAGAATCACCTGTAAACCAGATATGAATTTTCTCTTTCTCAGTCAGCTGACATAAGAAATCCCCGTAAGGCCATAGGTACAGACAGAGAGAGGGAAGGTAATGTGACTGGAGTGATGACTGTAGGTATTTGAGCCACTTCCTCATGCAACTTGTGCCTTCAAGTCCTGCTCAAGCTCAATCTCTTATATATCACTTCCCATTAATTATGGAATTCTGCTGTGCATGTACAATTTTATGACTCTGTGGGTCAGACAACACCCTGTCATGATGGGCAACTCAGCATGGTGACTTGGTGGCCCATGGTTTGGCATTCAGTCTCTACTAAGGCTCAATAACAAGCAAATGCTGTTTCTCAAAAGGAGAATAGTTTTCACAGGATGCTTTGTTCCAAAATCCTAAGGGTCTGCACTGTGATTTACCAATAAGGGCCTGCCAAAAACTCCAAACAGCATCTCTGTCTAGCACTGACACTTCAAGCACAATTGCATGAGATGGATCACATGGCCCAAGTGGTAGAGCAGTTTGCACGGCAGCCTGACCCTGTTGCAGAGCCTTCTTTTGTTCTGGGTGCCAGTCAAAGCTAGCAGCTTTTCAAGTCACTTGATGAATAAGCCAGAGTAGCAAGCCCAAATGGGGGATATGTTGCCTCTAAAATTCAAAGTGGCCCAACAGATGTTGCACCTCCTTTTTAGTTGTAGCAGGGGCCGGACACAATAACTGATCCTTAACTTTAGTAAGAATGTCTCTACATGCCCCACACCACTGGGCCACAGAAATTTGACTTAGGTGGAACGCACCTGAATTTTTGTTGGGTTAATCTCCCATCCTTTAGCATTCAGATGTCTCACCAATAAATCTAGAGTCAAAGATATTTCTTCCTTATTAGGTCCATTCAGCATAATGTCATCAGTGTAATGGACCAGTGTGACATCTTGTGGAAGAGAAAGGTGATCAAGGTCGCTGCAGACTAAATTATGACATAGTGCTGGAGAGTTGATATACTCCTGAAGTAACATGGTGAAAGTGTATTGTTGGCCTTTCCAACTGAAGGAAACTACATCTGATAATCCTTCAGAATTGGAATTGGGAAAAGGCATTGGCCAGATCATAGCTGTATACCAGGTACCAGGAGATGCATTAATTTGCTCAAGCAATAAAACAACATCTGGAACAGCAGTTGCAATTGGAGTCACCACTTGACTAAGTTTACAATAATCCACTATCATTCTCTAAGATCCATCCAATTTTTGCACAGGCCAAATAGGAGAATTAAATGGGGATGTGGTAGGAATCACCATCTCTGCATCCTTCAAGTCCTCGATGGTGGCACTAATCTCTGTAATCCTTCCACGAATATGATGTTTCTCTTGGTTTACTATTTTCCTAGATAGTGGTAGTAATGACTTGCACTTGGCTTTTCCTACCATGATAACTCTTACTCCATATATCAGGATCCAATGTGGGGATTCTGCCAGTTGCTGAGTATGTCTATCCCAATTATGCATTTGGGAACTGGGGTAATCACTACATGATGGGTTCAAGGACCCACTGGACTCACTGTGAGATTGACTTGCACTCCATCAATAACTTGACCTTCTTAAGCCCCTACTCTGATTGGTGGGCCACATTGATGTTTTGGATCTCCTAGAATTAGTGTCAATTCAGAGCTGATGTCCAGTAATCCCCCAAAAATCTGATTATTTCCTTCTCTTGTACAGTTCCTCTTGTAAAGGCCATAGATCCCTTTGGGGAAGGCTGGGAGAAATATTAATAGTATAAATTTTTGGCAGTGTAATGGGATCCTTCCTCAAGGGGACCTGGTCTCCCCTTCATTCAAGGGGTTGTGGGTTTGTAAACTGGCTCAACTCTTGGAATTGGTTGAAGGACCATGATGGTATTCTGGTAATTCACGTTAGACTGCCATTCACTTGACTTGAAGAAGGTGTGAAAGTGAATGGTACAGACCATAAAAGATATTTTGGACTACTTTGTGGACAGTGAATGGAGTGTGGCAGACTGACAGCAATGAGTATTGTTGGGTGATAGATGATTGTGGACCAAACACAGAGCCCAAATAGTGCCACCAAATGAAGTAGCTATAAAGAGAGATCATTGGACGGAAGTCAGGATGAAGGGATAAGAAGATGGAGGGTCTCTTAAGCTGGTGTAACTGAGTGAATGATTACACTAACCACACACACAAAAAAACTCACTCTCATCAAGTCAGTCTTGACTCATAGTGACCCCTCCTTGGGTTTCCAAGGTGGTATCACTACAGAAGTGGATTGCCCAGCCTTCTTTCTAAGGAGTGGCCACAGAGAGAGAGAAGCAAGAGAGAAGAGCAGATTTGGGTGAGAAGAGAAATAATCTAATCCCCAATGTAAGCTTCCCCAGAGGTCAGAGGAGAATCATAAAACTGCCTAACTTTAGAATTTTTAATAATAAGATAACACTTTTATATTAACTCAGTTCATCTTTCATATCCACATTGTCATTTACCAGAAAAGAAAATTAGGCAATAAATACTTGTTGAAATTCTATTGTGTGCATTACACCATGGTATACTAGGCAATATCTATTCTAAAAAGAAACTGCTGAAATCTATTGGATTCTTTAATAGAAAGAAAAAACAAGCAACTAGATTTTTAATAGCTTATTGCTTTATTTGTCACAAAGGCTGATAGCAAAATGGATTTGTTGTCCAACTACACATCACTCTTCCTGAGGGACTATCTTGTGTCATATAGCCCACCACCAGAAGAATATTCATTATCTAAGCCAAATATCTCAGCCAATTGGAGCAGTCAGCCGCAGGGATCCTGGTGAAGAGAGGAACTCAGGCACGCCCAAAGCAGCAGGGCGGAAGAGCAGGAGAAAGGGGATTAAAAAGCGTAGGAATCTAGACAGAGGAGGAGTCAGTCACAGGGACTCAGGTAAGGGTTGTAAGAGAGGTTTCCAACAGGGAGGCAAACTTGTCTGTCAGTTTGTCCTACCATGGTGACGTGTTGATGTGAGTTTTGAGGCTGAGCCACTGGTATTTCTAACCCAGCAGGATGCACATGGTGCATAGATATCAGCCCAGCTTGCAGACTGAGACAGACTAGGAAGAAGGAGGAGGCCATCCACTTCTCAAATAATTGGCCAGGGAAAACCTTATGAATAGCAAAGAAACACTGTTTGATACCTTACTGTGCAACTTTATGAATAATCCGGTTAGGTTAGAAGGCTCTCAAAATAGGACTGGGAAAGAACTGCATCATCTGAGTAAACCCAGCCTTAGTCCTATGGGTAATGTAAAGCTTTCGAGACCTCCATTTGCTGATGTGGCACCACTCAAATTGAAGAGAAACAGCTGCAGACATCCATTAATCATCAGAACATGGAATGTATGAAGTATGAATCTAGGAAAATTGGAAGTTGTCAAAAAGGAAATG
>NW_006922004.1:1348296-1359119 GCF_000298275.1 Orycteropus afer afer | reverse complement strand
CGCTGTGGATCATTGTTGATTCAAAAGCACCAACTAGGTTTAAAGCACTTTTGCTTTAACAGTTTAAATTATATAAGTGACTGTTTCCTTCAAGCCTGTTATGAACAGAGTGTTATAGTAACTCTTTAGGAATAAATCCAACACAAATCTCAGAATGTAAGGAGCTTAAAATTTGATGGTGAGGAAAATGGGACATACCAAAAATCACTTGCCTTTAAGCTGTTTGTGGCATCAACTGTATCCAGTGCAAAAACTCTTTGAAGATGCTGAACAGTAAGACAGTAGATCAGTAAGAATAACATTTGAATGGTTCATGTTGTTCAAATTTGGGAAAATAAGGAAAGTTTTAATCATCTTTTTTTTTAAGTGTTTTATTACCATTTCTTTCATGTCCACCTTTTGATATTCTGAATGTTAGTGTTTCTCAAAAAAAAATCAATTTAAAAAAAAAATGTTCCTCTCTAGACTAACTTCCTATAACAGCATTATTATACACAATTAATTAATTAGTCTAATGCTTTTCTCCAATATCTTACTCTTAAGCAAAAGTTCATTTTCTATATTAATTCTTTATTAACCTTGCATTCTTCTTCTTACTGTCTTTGTAAAACATTTCAAAGAAAATATTACTTCTTCTCAATGTAGCATGAACCATCTGCTGCATGACCTAGAAAATTCTGTTCCAGACTTTATGACTTCTGACAAGGTCTTTAATCTTCCCGTGCTTTGGTTTCAATACACCTACTAATAAGCTACTTCACATAAGGATGTTTTTATTTAGTTTATTCTTGCCTCTCTCTCTCTCTCTGTCTCTAAATACACACACATGCACACACACACACAACTCTTTACCTATCACCTGTCAGAAGAACAGGCAAATCTGTCTTGGAAGAAGTACAACCAGGAAGCTCCTTAGAAACAAGGATGGTGAGACTTGATGTTTTGTAGTTTGGATATGTTTTAAGGAGGGGCCAGTTACTGGAAAAGGACATCCTGCTTGATAGAGGGTTAGCAAAAATTAGAAAGACCCTCAATGAGATGGATTGACAAAGAGGCTCCAAAAATAGGCTCAAACACAGCAATGATTGTGAGGATGGCACAGGACCAGGCAGTGTTTGTTCTGTTGTACAGAGGGTTGCTAGGAGTCAGAACTCTTTTTGGTGGCACCTAACAACAAAATCTATCACCTATCTATCAATCCATAATGCACTCTTGGTAAATTCTAGAGGTTTTAGAGCCAAACCAAAAAACTTACTATCAAGTCAAGTCAATTCTATCTCATAGTGACCCTATAAGACAGTGGAGAACTGTCCCATAGGGTTTCCAAGGTTGTAAATCTTTATGGAAGGAGACTGCCTCATCTTCTTCCACAGAGTGGCTGGTAGATTTGAACTGCTGGCCTGTTGGTTAGCAGCCCAATGCTTTAACCATAGCACCACCAGAGCTCCTTATCTTAGAACAAGATCCCAGTTAATCTAATTGGTGTTGGAGAACATTTTGTCTGAGCGAGCATGTGAATAAAGTAATTTGCTTTTTAAGCTGTTGCTTTTAAACGTGATAACATCCCAGGAGAATGAAACTCATGACTCTAATATATCCTGTGCTTTTGATGCAATTACCAACAATATTTCAGTGATTAATGACTTCTTGTTTTGTCTCACTTAATTTATATTTCATTTCATTCAATTGAAACATGATTTTTAGCTGCCAAAAAAGCTTTCCCTTGGCAGAAAGCAGTTTTCTTTGGTCCCTAAAGACAGGCAATACTGGTATTTTTGCTTACATTAGAAATCTTGAATTTGATGTTTAATCGCCTTTACGCCAGACAAGACAAACCTTTGATTAGGAACTTGATGACACTTACACTCCACTACCTGTGCTCTCAGCACTCTACTTGGTACAGCAAAGAGGGTTTCATTACATTCCCACCCTCAATTCAAAGACATGCTCCGTAGGGGTATGTGAATACATACAATTTGTAATCTTAAGAATATTTTCCAGAGAAAAATACAAGTGGATGTAAATAAAGCTGAAGACATGACGTTTCACCCCTAAGAATAAGGACGTCCTCTTACATAGTCATGTATCATTATTATTCTTAAGAATGTAAAAATAATTACTTGATATTGTCTAGTATCTTGTCCAGGAGCTCTGGTACCATAGTGGCTAAGGCACTTGCCTGCTAACCAGATGACTGGCGGTTCAAACCCACCAGCCACTCCTCGGAAGGAAGGTTGGGCAATCCTACTTCCATAGTGATACTGCCTTGGAAAGCCAAGGAGGGGTCGCTATGAGTCGGGTTTGACTCGACAGCACATAACAACAACAACAACAAGTATCTTGTCCATATTCAGATAGTCTATCTTGTCTTCTTTTCTTTGCTCTCTCTCTCTCTTTTTTAATCCAAAAATGCAATAAATGTTCATGCATTGCATTTGATTATTATGGATCATCAATTTCTCTCAATCCAGAACAGTGTTCATAACTTAAGACTATTCCATAACTTCCCATGCGTGGTATTATTGTCTGTATAAAAGACTAGCCATTTGTCTTATGGAATGCTCCACATTCTAAATGGATCTGAGGGCTTTCTCTAAGTATTAGCTAACTGTTCCTCTGTCTTTTAACAAGCACCTTCAGTCTAAATGCTAGATTGCATTCAGATTAATTCTTTTTTGGCAAAATGATCTTATAGATTAAACTGTGTACTTCATACTGAAACACATAAGGAGGCCGGGGAATCACTATTTTTGATGATTAATGTGATAATTGCTAATCTTATATTCTGGTACCATGCAAATATCTGTTCTCAACAAAATGTACCTAATGGTTTCAGCAGCCAATGACAATATGTGATAATCCCTGAATTAACTATTTCATTGATTTCATTAGAAGTTGTAGAATTTAATTTTATGATCTCTTCTGTAGAACTATATACTTAGTCCAATAAAGTCAGAGTAAGGACATAATTATCTTCCTTTGGTTATCAACTTTCAGAGTAAAGGTTGTAATTGTTACATCCAGTGGTTTAAAATGAATTTTTAAAGTATTTTTCTGGATCTCTTTCAATTCTCAGAATTGGAAATACTTCTCTTTTAAATCAAAAGATTACTTTAATTCAAGATTATAGAATTCTTTAACTTCTGTATTTGTATCTCTCTCTCTTTCTTTTTTTTAACATTGTCTTGGCTCCTAGTGATATCAATATATTTGCTTATTATTTATTCTATAATATACATACAATAATTTCAAAATTATAATTTCATTATTGCTGCTACAAATAAAACTATTGTTCAAATTTGGTTTTCCTTTTTTTTAATTTTATATTCAGTGTCCTGTATTTGCTTAAAGATATTGCTTTCTCTTGTAATTATATTACCAATTTTTCATAGAGTTTCATTCAATTATTATATTCAATACTTTGAATATGTTCAAAATATATGTTCAAAAATGTAAAACATTTACACAGATTGAAATTAAAATACAAAGAATTACTGTTTTTTTCCCTTTCCCCTCTATTCGCTCTTGCTTCCCTTGATTATTTTTCCCACTTTCATTTCCTTTTCTCAATAACATAAATAGCAACTATACACATGGGCTTCACCAGATGAAATACACAGGAATAAAATTGACTACATCTGTGGAAAGAGATGATGTAAAAGTTCAATATCATTAATTAGAACAAGGCCAAGGACCAAAGTGGAACAGATCATCTATTGTTTGTATGCAAGTTTAAGTAGAAGCCGAAAAAAATGATAACAAGCACACAAGCACCAAAGTGTGACCTTGAGTATATCACACCTGAATTTAGAGACCATGTCAAGGATAAATTTGATGCGCTGAACACGAATAAATGAGAACCAGGCTAATTGTGGGCCAATATATATCAAGGACATCATGCATGAGGAAAACAGAAGATCATTAAAAAGACAAGAAAGGAAGAAAATGCAAAAATGGATGTCAGAAGAGACTCTGAAGTTTTCTCTTGAATGTAGAGTAGCTAAAGCAAATGGAAGAAATGATCAAGTAAAACAGCTGAACAGAAGATTTTAAAGGGTGACTCGAGAAAACGAAGTAAAATATTATAATGAAATATGCAAAGACCTGGAGTTAGTAAACCAAAAGAGAAGAACACACTCAGCATTTCTGAAGCTGAAATAACTGAAGAAAAAAATTTATGCCTCAATATGCAAAACTGAAGGATTTTATGGGCAAAATGTTGAACAATGCAGAAAGCATTAAAAGAAGATGGAAGTTAAAAAATGACCAGATTTGTTGGTCTGATAGAGCTCAGTGATACCTTTTGAGACTATGGCCCCTAGTTATGCTTCAGGTCTGGAACTGGATTCTGAACTTACCTTGTGGCTTTCAGCCAAACAATAGACAGGCATATGGGGTGAACATTTATATCCGGTAGATATACTCCTTGGAGAGATCAATCATGGGGGAACAGAAGGGCAGTGTTTGCACAGGGATACAGCTGAGGATGGGCAGGAGTGCAAGGGAGGGAAGGACACAGGGAAGAGGTAACTACAGGGAGGAAGTGGGAAGAGAGCTGTTACATTGTGGGGAATTGCAGTCAATGTCATGAAACAAAATGTGTATGAACTGCTGTATGGAAAATGAATTTGCTCTGTAAATTTCACCCAAATTACAATAGAATTTTTTTAAAAAAATTAAGCAATAAATAAACAAATAGAGGAAGATGGATGCTGGGAGGAATATACAGAGTCACTGCACCAAAAAGAACTGGTTGTCATTCAACGATTTTAAGATGTAGCACATGATCAAGAACTGATGGTATCGAAAGAAGACATCTAAGCTGCACTAAAGGCACTGGCAAAAAAGAAAAAGCAAAACAAATCTCCAGGAACGGATGGAATACCAATTAAGATGTTTCAACAAGCATCTGCAATGCTGGAAGCACTCACACATTAGTGCCAAGAAATTTAGAAGACAGCTACCTAGCCATTAAACTGGAAGAGATCCATATATGTCCAAAGTCATTGCCATCGAGTCGATTGCGACTCATAGTGACCCTTCCTTGGGTTTCTGAGGCAGTATCTCTACAGCAGTAGATTGCCCACTCTTCCTTCTGAGGAGTAGCTGGTGGGTTTGAACTGCCAGCCTTCTGGTTAGCAGTCAAATGCCTTAGGCACTACGCTACCAGAGCTCCCTAAGGTGATCCAGTGGAATGTGGAAATCATTTAACATTATCAAACACAAGTAAAATTTTGCTGAAGGTAATTCAAAACTGGTTGCAGCAGTACATCGACAAGGTGCTGCCAAAAGTTAGAAGAGATACCGTTGCTTATGTTAGCGGGATCTTGACTGAAAGCAAAGAATATCAGTATATTTACCTGTCTTTTATTGACTATGCAAAGGCATTTGACTGTGTGGATCTTAACAAATTATGGATAACAATGTGAAAAACAGAAATTCCAGAATACTTAATTGTGCTCATGGGAAACTTGTACATAGAGCAAGAGGCAGTCATTAAAACAGAACAAGAGGATACTTCGTGGTTTAAAATTAGGAAAGGTGTGTATCCTTGACCATATTTATTCAGTCTGTATGAGAACAAATGGGAGCTCTGGTAGCATAGGGCCTAAGGCACTTGACTGCTAACCAGAAGGCTGGTGGTTCAATCCCACCAGCCACTCCTCAGAAGGAAGTTTGGGCAATCTACTTCCATAGTGATACTGCTTCGGAAACCCAAGGAGTAGTCGCTTTGAGTCTGAGCCGACTCGACAGCACATAACAACAACAACATGAAAATAAATAATCCAATAACTTGGGCTATATGAAGAACAAGTCATGAGAATTGGAGGAAATCCCATTAGCAACCTGTGATATGCATATGAGACAACCTTGTTTGCTGAAAGTGAAGAGGACTTAAGTATTTACTGATGAAGATCAAAGACTACAGCCTTCAGTATGGATTACACCTCAGCATAAAGAAAACAAAAATCCAATGCTTGCATGAATGTATGAATAAATTAATGAAATAAGTGATATGTATTTGAAAGTGTTGGTACATGATTTCTTGTTAAAATTAGCATGATCAGCTGAAATTACAAATTTCCTTCCGTGCTATTACAGATACTGCCAGTGCTTCTTTCATATTTCTTTGGCTTTACCACTACAAAGCTAATTTTCAAGTATTAGTATCTGTGCCTCTTTGCCTGAGGAAGGCTACTTGTGCTCCCAGAAGGCCTTTCTAAAACAAAACAAAACAAAAATCTTTGCTGTCAAGTAGAATCCAACTCTGACCAATCCTATAGGATGGAGGAAAATTGCCCCACAGGGTTTCCAAGGCTGTAAATCTTTATGGATGCAGACTGTCACATCTTTCTCCTACAGACCTGCTGGTCAACTGCCAACATTTTGGGTTGCATTTGAGCACTTAAACACTGTGCTACTAGGGCTCCTAGCAGATTCTAACTTCCAGGGAATTAACGCTCCTTACTTAAGTGTCCTGGCCAACTCCAGAGCATGTGTGTGCTCTGTAACAGTGCTATGCAAAGTGTGAAATATGAACCAGCAATATCAGCAGTACCTGGGAGATTGTTTGATAAGCTCATTTTGGAACTGACCTCAGCTTAATCAATCAGAATTTTAGGGGATGAGGCCCAGGAATCTGTGTTTCATCAGGCTCCTCAGGTGATCTTTATGCGTGGCTGTTTGGATAGTGCTGTTGGCTGGGTACCACTTCCCAGAGCTTCCCTAGGAATTAAATCCAGCCACCCACAGTGGTAGCTGGCTCAAGAACACTGTCTTTACTGGCAGCCTTCCCTACCCTACCTCAATTCTTTTCTGCATTTTGCTGTTTTCCTCCATCTCTCAAATAAACTACTTGTACTTAAACCTTTGCCTCAAGATTCACTTCCGGTAGAACTTAAACAAAAACACAACAATCCAATTGTTTTATTTTTTGACTGTATCATTTGTATCATTCTCCTTCCTTTCTAGTCCTACCTGTTTTATCACTTTCTGTTCTAAAATTGTGATATTTTCTTTAGGTTCTTAATGATTGAATGGCCAGAATTTTATTTGGCCTAGATGAGATTCCCATCTCAGCTTAAAGTAAACCCTGCTTTCTTCAGTTAGTTGATTATTAACATGGTGGCTTCAGTGCCAAGAGTATTTCCCTGACTTTTCTTGAATGCCTGTTTCTTGAAGAGTTGTAGCCTTAGTAGTTATTGTTTTCCCCACAGTTGTATTGGTTTCTCCTTTGACTATTCATGATTTTTGGAGATATATGATATAAAATAGTACTACCTTGGAAACCCAAGGAGTGGTTACTATGAGTCAATCAACTCAATAGCAGTGAGTTGTTTTTTTTTTTTTTTTTTTTGTCTAAACCAATCTTACTGTCTTAGTTACCTAGTGCAGCCTTGGTGCAAACATACTGCAAATAAGTGACTTTAAAGAACACAAAGTTATTGTCCCACTGTTTTGGCTGCTAAAAGTCCAAATCAGGGCATTGGCTATACAAGAGGGTCTTTCCTTGTAGGTAGTCCTGGCATTCCTTGATTTTAAGACAGTTCCTCACATGGTCTCTTCCTCCCTCATATGTATCTGCCTCTCTGTGTGTCTATTTTTGCTTTTTTATAAAACATCACTTAGAGGGGATTAGGTTTAGGACCCACCCTACTCCAGTTTAACCTCATTAACATAATGAAAGAAAAACTCTTCTTTCCAAATAGGGACACATTCACAGGTACAGGAGTTAGGACTTCAAATATGTTCTTAGAGGAAAAATTCAATAATAACACTTACCTTTACAATCAACATCTTTCATTCTGTCCTCTGGCGGAAAGATGGGGTTGATGGGTCCAGATACTCATCTCCTGGTCTTGTGTCTCGTTAGATCAGTGGTCCTCAAGTGAGAGTCTTCTTAGATCAGTAATTCCCATTTGAGACTGTACAGAAGTATCATACATTGGTTTTCTTTTCTTTTCTATTTTTAAAGCACGGAGATTCTGCATCAATGTCTGGTGTTGGGCCTAGATGTGTGTTTTGAAAACACTTCACAGGCATTTCTGATTTAAACCATTAGATAAAATCATTGTAGAATAGTTACATATTCACAATTGAATTATGATGAAGATACACTAGAAATAGCTATATTTGATCGTGAGTGATTCCCAGAGACCTCTGCAGTTTGAGAAGGGGTTTTGTGTTCCATTAGGGCTTCTCTCCTTGGGAATGCTGCAGGGTTCATCCAGGGTCCTGCCTCTGAGGGATGTGCGTGGGCCACAGAGGGATAGTTAAGAGATAGAGGGAAGGATGAAGAGAAGTCCTCGTCTAGGATCCTAGTGAACACAATATCCAAACCACACAGAAAGACTTTTTTCTCTGAACCTAATTCTGATTCTTTCTATTGTTAAACCAGTAAACCCAATTCAGATGGTCTATAGTCCAGCCCTCAATTGAGAGGCATGGCCTGTCAATGCAATTTAGTTTCCAGCAATAAATAAATGACAAAATACCCATTTTTAGATTTGTTCATGTTTCTGATTGAATTAGGAGGTGAAAGCCAATCAAAATAATTTTATGCCACAGCATGTCATCTCCTGATCTAAATAGATACAATAAAAGGTATATATAGCTAAATGCCTTTCTAGTCTATAGAACTATGAGCTACTTTTATAAAATTGAAAGAACAATTTATTATAGTGCATTATATCTCCAGTTTCCAGAATACTGAACTTTAACTTGGAACCTCAGAAAGAATACTATGAGCAAATTGCTCAAGCATGATACATTTGTTTTCTCATCTGTAGTTAAGGAGTATTTTATTCTAATCCTGCAGGGTTATTGTGGAGACCAGAAATAAAAGTGTTTTGTAAACTACAAAATTCTGCCTGGGTTTTTAAATAAAATAATTGGGAAAATTAATTTATTTTACTAATGACAGTTGTGTGTGGTCAAGTTGATTCTGACACACAGCAATCTCACGTGACAGAGTAAAACTGCCCTATAGGTTTTCCAGGGGAGCTCTGGTAGCATAGTGGCTAAGGCACTTGACTGCTAACCAGAAGGCTGGCGGTTCAAACCCACAAGCCACTCCTTGGAAGGAAGATGGGGCAATCGACTTCCGTAGTAATACTGCCTCAGAAACCCAAGGAGGGGTCACTATGAGTTGGGTCTGACTCAACGGCACACAACAACAACATAGGTTTCCAAGGCTGTGATTTTAACAGAAGCATGTCACCAGGTCTTTTCTCCCATGGAGCTACTGGTGGGTGAAAATAGCTGACCTTTCCATTAACAGCAGAGAGCTTAACATTTGCTACACCAGGGCTCCTTATTAATGACAGTATTAAATATTAAATAGATATTATTGATGTAAACAATATGTTTTACTTTTTGAGATTTAAATGTTTCTGAAGGGTCAAACTGTCCTCACCAAACTAATTGCCATGTATGTGAATTAATTTTAAAATAAATAAAATTCAAAAGCAAAAAAATTTCATGCTTAAGATCTTTTCATGCAAAAGGTCATACATCAAATAGTTCATAGCAGCAAACAGATGCTAAACATCATTGCTGCATATTTATGAGATGGGTTCCACATTAAATATATGCCACATCCTGGAGGAATTGGTAAGCTTATTTCTGAATAAGAAATTAAGGAATGAATTGAAATATTTAAACACAAAAAAAATTGACCTTGAATTACTTCAATGATAGAGCATTGTCTTTGTTATCATCAATATCAGGGCTAGGAATAAATTAATAAAAACCAAAAACAAAAGATGAAATTTAACTCCTGGCACTATATCTGTGCATATCACTACCAATGTTGAGTACTGGCACAAGTAGACCACTGGTAATACCTGAAACAATATGGAAGGATTAGTCAATTTAGGAAAGTAAAAAAATGCCTTGAATTAAATGTTACTTATCAAAGACAAGCTGACTAGTTAGGAGATAAAATACCAGATACCATAAAATTTAGCCTTAATAACAACTAACATTTGTAACTTTAATAATAAATGCTGCATTTAAAAAAAAAAAAAAAACCCTCACTGCCATTGAGTTGGTTCCAACTCATACCAACCCCTTCTTAGGTTTCCGAGGCAGTATCTCTACGGAGTAGATTGCCCAGTCATCCTTCCATGGAGTGGCTGGTGAGTTTGAACCACCAGCCTTCTGGTTAGCAGTCAAATGCCTTAGGCGCTACACCTTACCCACCAGCAGTACTTCAGAAATAACCCAGAGCCATTAGTATGTATTCACATCATCATTTGGAGCTCTGGTGGCATAGTGCCTAAGGCATTTGACTGCCAGCCAGAAGGCTAGTGGTTCAAACCTACCAACCACTCCTCAGAAGGAAGGTTGGGCAATCTACTTCCATAGTGATACCACCTCAGAAACCCAAGGAGGAGTCACTATGAGTCGGATCTGACTTGACGGCAGTGCATTTTATTTTATTTTTTTTTAATATCATCTCTCAAGATAATGTGAGCAACTGTTTAGGACACAGAGCCTTGGTGGTGCAGTGGTTAAGTACTTGGCTGCTAAATGAAAAGCTGATGGTTCAAACCCAGCAGCTGTTCGTTCCATGGGAGAAAGCCATGACAATCTGCTTTTGTAAAGATTTACACCCTTGGAAACCCTATTGGACAGTTAGTTCTATTTTGTCTTATAGGATAGTTCTATTTTGTCTTATAGGGTTGCTATGAGTTGGAAACAACTGGACAGCAGTAGGTTTTTTGGGTTTTCATAGTTTCAGTGAATGTTGATTAGGTAAATGAATGAGTCAATGAGTATTTTTAAACCATAGTTTTCGAAACAGTAAATGTACTTTTCAA
>NW_006922004.1:1345868-1348196 GCF_000298275.1 Orycteropus afer afer | reverse complement strand
TAATCAATACAAAACTTTTGGGTGATGTGTAAGAATCCCATGCATAAACTCCAGGTTGGTCTTCAGGATTTTAGCACTGAACCAACAGGCTGTAGGATGGGAGAATATAAAAGAGGGGACCACAGCTTCTCGCTGCTGATCTACCTGAGTAGGTTGATTCTACCTGATGGAGCATAGTGTAGTGGGCTTGAACATAGCCCCTTCATGTACTCTCTTGTCAGGTCACTTTAAGTAACCTCTCTGTACCTCAATTTTCTCCTCTCAAAAAAGAGGATAGCAATTATAATAATTATAATAATACCTGTCTAAGGGTTGTGAGGGATTAAAAGAGATAACAATTATAGAGCACTGAAATAATGCTGAACACACAGTAGGAGCTCACCTTAGTAATTATGTTTACAGATTGGATTTGGTTGAATTTTGGTTATGGAATTAAACATTATAGACTAGCCTATGGGAAGCTCTGGTGGCGTAGTGCCTAAGGCATTTGACTAGAAACCAGAAGGCTGGTGGTTCAAACCAACCAGCCACTCTTAGGAAGGAAGATTGGGTGATCTATTTCTGTAGAGATACTGCCTTGGAAACCCAAGGAGGGGTTTCTATGAGTCACAGTCAACTTGACGGCAGTGAGTTTGGTTTGGTTTGGTTTATAAGATTTAGAATAATGTGGGAAATGTCTTAGTTATCTAGTAACAGAAGTGGCTTTAACAAACAGAAATTTATTCTCTCACAGTTTAGAAAACTATAGGTCAATTTTGGAGTGTCAACTCTAAGGTAAGTTTCCAGGAGGTTCCCAGTGCAGGTACTCTGGGTCAAAAGGCCCTTCTTTTTTGGTGGTAGTAGGCCTCTCTCTCTCTCTCTCTCTCTGGTCACTTCTTTCTCATTCTATCTCTTATAAAAGGGAAACTGCCCTTTACATCCCATCAGGGCCTTGACCTAAGTAAGTGTGTTGCATCCCACCATAATCCCCTTACAGCTGATTGGCTGACCACATCAGATCACATCATGGGGAATCTGGTGGTGTAGTGCCTAAGGCATTGGACTGCTATCTAGAAGGCTGGTGGATCAAACCCCCCAGCCAGTCCTCGGAAGGAAGGTTGGGCAATCTACTTCTGTAGTGATACCACCTCAGAAACCCAAGGAGGAGTCGCTATGACTGACTCAACAGCAGTGAGTTTGGTTTTGAAACTGCCATAGCACTGAGAATCAAGATCCAGCCAAGCTGGCAAATATTTTGGGGTGACACAATTCAATCCATGACAGGAATTAAATAAAGAAATTTTAATTTAATTGAAAAAGATCTAGAGTCTTTTTCTAAAGAGAAGTTTAGTTCTTGATGATACATGAGAAAATAAAATACAGAGCTAGTAAGAGTAGGCCAGGTCATGGATTGTGTCAGCCACCTAATGAAAGGCAGGATAATTCACATTTATCCTGTGCTAGGCTCTGGCCATATATATCATTTAATCCACAGAGTAAGCAATAAGGAAATTTTCACCCCAAAATTAAGGAGGAAAAAGTAGAGGTTCAGAGAGATTTAGTAGTTTTCCCAGGAACATGGTATTAGTAAATGACAATATTCTAACCTCCAAGGATGAAACTACTTTTGCTGTATACTCAGTACATTCTGGTTAAAAGAACGCATTAACTAACATCTTTGCATTTTATTTGAATATTGTTTTTACATAAATATAAAAACTAATTCCTAAGATTTTCTGCCTCCTTCCTGAGCTGGCTATGCTCAATTAAAGAAGGTCAATATTTATAGAAAATGCTTAACACTCTGGGGAAAACAGAGAGATTATTAAATATGCATCATCTTGAAAAACAATTACCAGTTCTAAATTGTTAAGATCTATATAATTGAATAAAATATTTTATTTTAAAATAATTATGATATTTTATACATTTTTAATGTATTGTTATACTGCTTTTTATAATGATTATAAGGATGTGACACAAGACTGAGCAGTTTTTTGTTCTGTTGTACATAGGGTCACTATGAGTCAGAACTGACTTAACAGCACCTAACAACAAAAGAAACATTTATAAATAAAATCATTATATGAGTGAGTTATGTGTGCATAGAATTCTTTATGGCTCTTGGCATAAATTGTGGAAATAACCATATCCCTGCCTTAGCTTAGTTAATAACAACAATCTGGAAGAAAGATATTGCTAATAAGGTACTAACTAGTTTGAAACTAAAGTAAGATGGGTAGAAATTGAAAACGGAGCTCTGGTAGCATAGTGGCTAAGACACTTGCCTGCTAACCAGACTGCTGGCGGTTCAAACCCACCAGCCACTCCTCGGAAGGAAGGTTGGGC
>NW_006922004.1:1345161-1345628 GCF_000298275.1 Orycteropus afer afer | reverse complement strand
ATAGGTCTGCCTGAAACACCAAATAAAGATTCTTTATTTGGATAAAAATGATATGGAGACTTTCTCATAAATAGTCCAGCCTTTCTCAATCCAAGTAAGTTTGTAACACTATGGAATATAGATTTGTTTAAATGCAGAGTAGATCATTTTAGAATTAATTTTGAATTATTTGAAAATTATCCTCACTAAATCGTAAAAGGAATGAAACATTCAAGTATAAGGAAATATCTATCTATATATACATGATTATATGAGCTTTGGTGGCATAGTGCCTAAGGCATTTGACTGCTGACCAGAAGGTTGGTGATTCAAACCCACCACCCACTCTGCAGAAGGAAGAGTGGGGAATCTATTTCTGTAAAGATTTACTGCCTTCGAAACCCAATGGGGGTGACTATGAGTTGAAATTGACTCTATGGCATTTGTGTTTGGTTTTGTTTATTTATATACTTATTTATTTTTGCCTC
>NW_006922004.1:1340055-1344065 GCF_000298275.1 Orycteropus afer afer | reverse complement strand
GAGGCAGTATCACTACGGAAGTAGGATTGCCCAACCTTCCTTCCGAGGAGTGGCTGGTGGGTTTGAATCGCCAGCCATCTGGTTAACAGGCAAATGTCTTAGCCACTATGCTATAGGGTTGACTATAGGCAGATTCTGTAAACAAATCTATGATTTGCAGACTATTTAAGACCTTCTAGCCAGAGTAAAATACTAAAATTTTTCTTAGGGCAAAGGGGAACCTTTTTCAGTTTATATAGGACACACAGCCGTTGAGTTGTTCTGACTCATAGCGACCCCTCCTTGGGTTTCCCAGGCAGTATCTCTACAGAAGTAGATTGCCCAGTCTTCCTTCTGAGGAGTGGCTGGTCGGTTTGAACCACCAGCCTTCTGGTTAGCAGTCAAATATGTTAGTTCGAAAAAGATAAATTATTATTTTAACTAGGAAGAAATGGTGAGAGTGGAGAAGGCAAAAAGGAAGTTGTTGCAACAATACAAACTTAAGGTAACAAGAAATTGAACTAGCATTAAAATGAAGTTAAAGAAGAAAGGCATGAAAAATCTTTGTGGTGACTGTGGAATATAAGAGATCAAGGAGAATTTAAAGCCAAGGATTACAGTGACAAGAAGTGATGACAGACACTGAGAAGTCAAGGAGTCAAGCGACACTATCAAGGAAAGTCTAGATCAGTGGTTGGAAAACTTGCTCTGTAAATTGCTATATAGTATATATTTTGGGCTTTACAGGCCCTATAATTTTATCAAAAATACTCAACTATGCAGTCGTAGCATGAAAGCAACCATAAACCACAGGTAAAGGAATAGAGTGGGTGTGTTTCAATAAAACTATTTCCCCCTGTAAAAAGAAGCTTTGGTGGCATAGGCATTTGACTGCTAACCAGAATGCTGATGGTTCAAACCTACCAGCCACTCCTCAGAAGGAAGGAAGACTAGGCAATCTACTCCTGTAGAGATAGTGCCTTTGAAACCCAAGGAGGGGTCGCTATGAATCAGAATTGACTCGATGGTAGTGAGTTTGGTTTGTTTTTTGGTTTGGTAAACTGGAAAGTGTCCTCCTTTGTCCTAAGAAAAAGCTTTCCTCATTATAAATGCAGCTGTGCATTGTTTTTGTAGTATTGGGTTTATCACAACAGATCAATGAGGTCATAATCAGTGAGTTAATTTTACAACCTCCAATGGCAAACACTATGTACAACTTTACAAGAGCAAACAATTTTCTACCACAAGCACTATACTAAAAGTCTTTCATATAATAAATATCATCACTTTAAGGTTGTAAGAGTCCTTTGGAACTATTAAAGCTATGTTGTTGTTAGGTGTCGTCAAGTCGTCTCCAACTCATAGTGACCCTATGCACAGGAGAACAAAACACTGCCCTGTCCTGTGCCAGCCTCATTATGCTTGCTATACCTGAGCCCATCATTGCAGCCACTGTGTCAATCCATCTCATTGAGGGCCTTCCCCTTCTTCATTGACCCTCCACTTTACCGGGCATGATATCCTTTTCCAGGGAATGCTTCCTCCTGACATGACCAAAGTAGGTGAGATGAAGTCTGGCCATTCTCACTTTCAAGGAGCCTTCTGGCTGAACTTCTTCCAGGACAGATCTTTAGTTCTTTTAGCAGTCCATGATACTCTTAGCATTCTTCTCCAACACCACAACTCAAAAGCATTAACTCTTCTTCAGACTTCCTTTTTCATTGTCCAGCTCTCACGTGCATATGAGGTGATTGAAAATATCATGGCTTATGTCAGGTGCACCTTAGTCTTCAAAGAAATATCTTTGCTCCTCAGCATTTGGAATAAGTCTTTTGCAGCAGATTTACCCAATGTGATATGTTGTCTGATATCTTGACTCCTGCTTCCATTGGTGTTGATTGTAGAACTAAATAATATGAAGTCTTTGACAACTTCAATCTTTTCTCCATTTATTGTGATGCTGCTTATTGGTCGAGTTGTGAGGATTTCTGTTTTCTTTATATTGAGGTGTAATCCATACTGCAAACGGTATCTTCAATTCTCATCAGTAAGTGCTTCAAGTCATCCTCACTTTTGGAAAGCAAAGTTGTGTCATCTACATATCACAGGTTGTTAATTAGCTTTCCTCCAATCCTGATGCCATGTCCTGCTTCATATAGTCCAGCTTCTTGGATTATTTGCTCAGCAAACAATTTGAGTAAGTATGGTGAAAGGATACAACCCTGACACACTCCCTTCCTGATTTTAAACCATGCAGTGTTCTGTTCAAATGACAGCTTCTTGGTCTATATACAGGTTCCTCATGAGTACAATTAAATGTTCTGGAATTCCCATTCTTCTCAATGTTATCCATAATTTGTTATGATCTACACAATTAAATGCTTTTGCAGTCAATAGAACACAAGTACATATCTTTCTGGTATTCTTTGCTTTCAATCAAGAGCCATCTAATATCAGCTGTGATATCCTTCACTCCACATCCCCTTCTGAATCCAGCTTGCATTTCTGTAAGTTCTCTGTCCATACACTGCTGCAACCCATTTTTTAATTATCTTCAGTAAGATTTTACTTGTGTGTGACATTAATGATATTGTTCAATAATTTCCACATTCTGTGGGATCATTTTTCTTTGGAATGCATACAAATATGGATATCTTCCAGTCTGTTGGCCAGGTAGCTGTCTTCCAAATCTCTTGGCATAGACAAGCAAGTTTCTCCAGTGCAGCATCCTTTTGTTGAAACATCTTGATGGGTATTCCATCAATTCCTGGAGCCTCGTCTTTCACCAATTTCTCCAATGCAGCTTTGACTTCTTCCTTCAATACAATTGGTTCTTGATCATATGCCACCCCTGGAAGTGGATGATCATCTAACAATTATTTTTGGTACAGTGACTCTGTATTCCTTCCATCTTCTTTTCATGTTTCCTGCATCATTCAACATTTGGCCCATAGCCTCTTTCAATATTGCAACTTCAGGCTTAATTTTTTTCTTCAGTTCTTTCAACTTGAGAAATGCTGAGTGTGTTTTTCTCTTTGGTTTTGTAACTCCAGGTCTTTGTACACTTCATTATAGTAATTGACTTTGCCTTCTTGAGCTACTCTTTGAAATGTTCAGTTCAGTTCTTTTTATCTTGTCATTTCTTCCTTTTGCTTCAGCTACTCTCCATTCATGGGCAAGTTTCAGAGTCTCTGCTGACATCCATTTTGGTCTGTTCTTCCTTTCTTGTCTTTTCAATGACCTCTTGCTTTCTTCATGGATGATGTTCTTGATGTCATCCCACAATTTCTCTGGTTTTCAGCCTTTAATGTTCAATGCATCAAATCTATTCTTTAGATGATCTCTAAATTCAGAAGGGATATTATCAAGATCATATTTTGGCTCTTGTGGGCTTCTAATTGTCTATAATTTCAACTTGAACTTGCATATGAGCAGTTGATGGTCTGTTCCACAATCAGCTCCTGGCCTTAGTTTTGCTGAAGATATTGTGCTTCTCCATTACCTCTTTCCTCAGATGTAGTCAATCTGATTCCTATGTGCTCCATCTAGTAAAGTCCAAGTGTATAGCCATTGGTTATTTTGTTGAAAAACTATTTGCAATGAATAAATCATTGGTTTTGCAAAGTTCTGTCATGCCATCTCCAGCATTATTTCTATCACCGAGACCATATTTTCCAACTAATGATGACTTTTCTTTGTTTCCAACTTTTGCAATCCAGTCACCAGTGATAATCAACACATCTTGATTGCGTGTTCTGTCAGTTTCACACTTCAGAAGTTGGTAGAAATCTTCAGTTTCCTCATCTTTGGCTTTGGTGTTTCCTCCATAGATTTGAATAACAGTAGAATTAACTGGTCTTCCTTGTAGGCATATGCGTATTATCCTATCACTGACAACATTGTACTTCAGGACAGATCTTGAAACAGTCTTTGTGATGATGAATGCCACACCATTTCTCTTCAATTTGTCATTCCTAGCATAATAGAGCTCTGGTAGCATAGTGGCTAAGACACTTGCCTGCTAACCAGAC
>NW_006922004.1:1323232-1339440 GCF_000298275.1 Orycteropus afer afer | reverse complement strand
ATACTGCCTCGGAAACCCAAGGAGGGGTCGCTATGAGTCGGGGCCGACTCGACGGCACATAACAACAACAACAACAACATGTGTGTCGTTAAGGTTGTCTCTACTCTGAGGAGTCAGATCTTCCCCAGTCATATTTTGAGTGTCTTCTGACCTAATGGCTCATCTTCCAGCACTATATCAGACAGTGTTTCAGGGCTATAACGTTTTCCAGTATTGTATCAGACAGTGTTTTACTGCTACTCATTAGGTTTTCACTGCCCAATTCTTTGAGAAGTAAATGGCCTCATCTTTCTTCTGAGTCTGTCTTAGTCTGGATGCTCAGCTGAAACCTGTCCATCATGGGTAACCCTGCTGGCATTTTGCAACACCAGTGGCATAGGTTCCAGCCTCACAGCAACATGGAAGCCACTACAGGGCAACAAACTGATGGACAAGTTCATCTTTCTTAGTTGTTCTTCACCATTCTGCTCACCCCTGAGCTGTGCGCCTGCCTATCCAGGGCCTGACCTTAAATAAAGCCGCCCCAGAATGACACAGTGCCTAAGGCATTTGACTGCTAACCAGAAGGTTAGCAGTTCAAATCCACCAGCCACTCCTCAGAAGGAAGACTGGGCAAACTATTTCTGTAGAGATATCACCTTGGAAACCCAAGGAGGGGTCACAATGGGTCAAAATTGACTCAATGGCAGTGAGTTTGGTCTTTTGGTTAGAAGCCCTGAGCCATGTGCCTGCCTATCTGGGGCCCAGCCTTAAACAAAGCTGCCCCAGAAGCCCTGAGCCACACACCTGCCTATCCAGGGCCCAGCCTTAAATAGAGTCATATTTAATATTATTAGGAAATGCTTTGCTTTCCTTAGTAAATGAATTTAAGAGAAAAACTTCAACTTTATGATGACAGAATACAGAATAACCAAATGTTTAAATGAAAATTGTATGGATTGTACTATGTAAATATTTGTGTATCTTTCTCTTATACTAATTGATAATGAATTGGTTTGCAATCTCAAAAGTCTGTTCATCAAACTTTCTTAAAGTTCCTGCTTTAAAAAATTACAAAGATATCACCTGATTTTAACTTGAATTATAATTGAGTTTGAACCTAAGGTACTTGGGGTTACACACAGTGGTTAATCTCTTGGGGCTCTGACATTTTTGAAACTAGGATGAAAGTCCATGACCTTCTCTGTTAAAAAATGTGCCTGTGTATGCACACACACACAACTTCATATACCTTGGTGTGTGTCCATACATACAGTTTTAGGCGACACATGACCATCCATGGAGTTCAGTTGAAAGGCCTCTGTTTGGGCTTTTTACCTCCTGTTAGTGATCCAAAAGATGAGCCAGATTGCAAGATCTTTGGTATTATACTCATAAAAAGTAATTTAATTAATGTGAAATGGTATTGTGTTAAATTAAAAAAAAAAAAAAAACCTTATTGCATCATTATTATTATTTAAAGCCAACAAGACCTTCTATTTAGAATTCTATGGTTCTATTTATTTCCTAGTATATGCCTGACAGATTATAGTAAAAATTAAATCATTCTTAAAAGAATGGAAGAACTCCATATTGATGAATTAGGGTGTATTCGATTAAATGCAACAATAAATGCATCAAAGCCTGACACTTACTAAACATGCATACACCTATAGATACAGGACATACACACACAAACACACATATATATACCTGTTGCACTTATCTGTCTGTACATACCCACCACTGCCATCTAACTGATTCCAACTTATAGTGACCATATAGGACAGAGTAGAACTACCCTATTGTTTCCAAGGCTGTAAATTTTTATGGAAGCAGACTGCCTCATCTTTTTACCATGGAGCAGCTGGTGGGTTTGAACCACCAGCATTTTGATTGATAGCCAAATGTTTTAACCACTGCAAAACAGAGCTTCTTTCTTTAGTGCTAAGGAAGGCAAAAATGTTCCCTTTTTCCCAGCATACCAATGATATACTCAAACCACATGACTTTCTACTATCTGAGTATGTTCTATAATTTCTGCTGCATATGTACCTTGCCCATGTAGTACCTACAGCCTTGAATGCCATTTTCTTCTCTGGTTTCTGAAATCATACCCTATCTTTGAAATAAGTGAAAATGCTAGGCTGCTTCTTTAAGACAATGCTACTCCTCTCCCTTGTACCAAATACACACAAACATATGTTAACAGAACTTTACCTACATGTCTCTTTATGCATTAAATCATAGAAAGGTGCCCGAATCAGTGCCTTGGGGATCAGTAAGCACTCAATAAATATGAACATTTACCTTATCTGCATTCTCTTCTACCTCCTGAGAAGGCAGTTACCTTTTCTCTTCCTTACCTTTTAATACTCCACAGTCCTCAAAATGTGCATTGGGTTGAAATGAATTTTACTGCCTATAAAAAATATACAATTGTTAAAACACAGTTGGGTAAATCAAACCAGAAGAGACTTGCCAAGTTTTCACCTGGCTTTCCTTAGAATTCAGTCTGCCATGTTTTATCAGACTTGACCTGAGTTTTAGATACTACATCACTTGTTTACATTCCCTAACAATTTGTTATTGAAAAGTATGTACAATATGAACAACAGTACCATAGAACCAGATTTCAAAGACATTAAACAACTAGAACAGTTTTCCAAAGTTCTATACCCAACCCTCTTTCAGACTAATTTTAATGAAAGTTACCCTGAAACATTATCTTTTCTATAGAATACAACTAGCAGTCATCACATAGACATTCAAACATGGATAAAATAGGCTGAAATTCCAAAATGATGTGTTATAAGGCACACCAGAGGCTAGTCAGAAAAGACCATTCCCCAAAGAAGGATATCATGCTTGGTAAAGTGGAGGGTCAGCATAAAAGGGGAAGAACATCAACGAAATGGACTTACCCAGTGGCTGCAATGATAGGCTCAAACATAGCAAGGGGTATGGGTTATAAGGATGGAAAAGGACTGGACAGTGTGTTGTCCTGTTGTATATAGAATCACTGAGTCAAACCAACTTGACAGCACCTAACAACAACACAGCCTAACCAAGAAAGAAGATCAACAGGACATTAATGTCAGCTGCTCACAGTTTGAATAATCCATACAATAGGTGAGTTTCTTAAAATGGTTCTATGAGCTATTCAGATTGTTCTCAGTACAAGTATGAGCAAACTGATTCATTTTGTTCACTCATGACTAGCACTTATTTTAATAAAATATAATTTTAGTTTAAATACAGATGAAAAAAGTATTTAGTTAACTATTTTAGTTATTAACTAAAAGCCATAATGTATTCCTTCTATGACCTAAAGAAAGCATGTCAATATATTTTCCCTTGAGTCCGCCATATTGAAAATACAAGAAATGACTGTTTATAAGCACAAATAAAAATGTGTTCATAACGTTGTGATCATGTTCTTTAAGGGGAAAGCTTCTTCTATTATTAAGGATGATTTATTGTTAGATCTTTCATATTCTTACCAGTGCATGCAAATTAGTTTGAGTATCTTGGTATCAATCACTCAGGTCTACACTCATTTATTGAGTATAAAAAAGTCAAGTTAAATATTGTTTCCTAAGGGAAATTAGATTTCTCTTCGGAAAAAAAAAAAAAAAAATTTGAAGCTGAATAAATATTTAAGCTGCTTTCCAGCAGGAATCCTATGATCCAGTGTAAAATTTGTTGATCTACTTGAATGTAAAATGCTACAGCTAGAGAAGCTACATTCTTATGGTTTACTACAGTCTGGAATCCATCACCTTCTTCAATAGTTGAGTATGCAAAAAATTATAATATGTGGCAATATATGTTGGTATTTGAAAAAATATTAGTAAACTATGACATTGATCAGTTAAAAAGAAACACATTTTGTGACTAATACAGTATCTCACGAGATTCTGACTACCTAACTCATTTTGGTTGCGTGCACTGAGATGTTCTGAAAATTGAGTTTACAAAATGACAAGCGGTTCTCATTTAATTTTTCCACTCAAACACAACTGGTTCTGAATCACTGAATGTATTGAAAGAACAATGTGTCAGCTAAGCCCTGTTGAAAACAAAATAATTGAAACAGGCTTCATGTCCCACTTAGCTATATTTAATGATGTAATGTTTCATGTTTTTAGAAATCTTTCTCCAATAATGCAGCAAAAAAAGGTGATAAAAAATGCCTTGAAATGCTTTAGAATTTCTAGCAATTACAACTAGGAATTCATAAACATTTACAATCACACTAGATTTTGTTTTTTAAATTTTTACAATCTTGTCAAATATTGAGAGGTGTAAAAATGGAACAAAATAGGTCAGTGATTCCTCATGAAAGAAATTTAATTTGCTCCAGTAGAGGTCACCCATGGTCAAGTAAATGATCAGGGGAAACTACCTAATTATTCTTCTAGACCTACATAACACTGGCAGAAATTTTCTTCCTTTCTTTTGGGGGAAAAAAAATTACCTGAAACAGTGGAAAAATACTTTATTCTCAGTCAATATGTAAAATTTTAAGCTCTAACTATGGATCAAATGCACTGCATTCAAGATGCAACCATTAGTTTACTGACCTTAAGAGTCAGCTAGCCTCATTTTTCTAAATTCTTTAACAAAAGGTACACTTAATCAAAATAGCATGGAAATAGCCTGGCAGAAGAGAACCTCCTTGCATTAGAAAACTGATCTTTTCATTGTATAACTTATATCTTCCTGTATGCTCTGGACTAAGTTTTTAGACCCAATCCTTATGATTTACTCTTGATTTAATCCCCAAATACTCTCTGAATGTTTGTAAATAAGGCATGGTCACAGGGCTTGAGATTTCAGAGACAAAAGGAAAAAGACAAATGCTAGTGGCTGTTGAAATTTCATTAAATTGCTTCTTTTCTCTAAGAATTATAATGTTGCCAGAATGCTAACACCTTTGGGAAAATGAGTCCTTTAAGTTACCAGTCATTTATACCTAGGGATGAATGAACAAATGTCACTAATTTTGTGGCCTAGGGCAAGAGTAAAACTTAAAGGCAAGTTTTCTTACCTGCAAAATAGAATAATTATAGTATTTACTATTATTATGAGTTATGACTATGGAGCTTTTGTGAGGATTAAATGAGTGAAGTGCTTACCTTAATCCCTGCCAAGTAATGTGTGTTTAATAAATGCTTTCACTGTAATTGAAACTTTTTTGCAATTTTAGTACAAATACAGATATTAGCTCTTTGTAAAATCTTGTTGACTGGCATAACAATAATAATGGTGCTCATGATTATTTTAGGGGAAAGAATGAAACTTGAAGGATTCTTAATCCTTGAGGGGATACCTAAGATAAACATAGTATTTTACAGTTTTGATTTTGGTCACCCTTGGTGGATGACCTTTTTTGGAGATAGAAGGGAAGAGTATAGAGTTGAGGTGAGGGGTGTTACAGGATGAGAAATACTAAAAATAAAGCGATAGCATGGGAAGATACCTAAAGCATCGATTTGAAGAAATGAGATTGAACTATACAGCCTGAGTCACTAACTTGCTAGAAAACCATGGTAAATAACTCTGGATCTTCATAATGCAGAATAATAATAATTCTTGGTTCCAAAGTGGTTGATGACTTCTACATTATCCATGGCAGAGAATGAGAGAGAGTCCAAGATGGAATGGACAAGGGCCTAAAATTATGAGGTAACTTACCATTCAGGTAACTAAAACCCAGCACCATCAAATCAATCTCAACTCACAATGACACTGTAGGACAGAGTAGAACTGCCTCATAGGATTTCTGAGGCTGTAAATCTTTACAGAAGAAGACTGACTGACATATTTTTCTCTCAGAGCGACAGGTGGGTTTGAACCGGTGACCTTTTGGTTAGCAGCCCAATGCCTTAACCATAGCACCACTGGAGCTTCTTTATTCACGTAAAGGACCTCTAAAATGGTGCTTCACAACTCTAATGTTCACTACTTGGAGACCTTGTTAAAATGCAGGGGTTCACTTATTTGCCTTCTGAGCAAGTTCCCAGGTGATACTGTGAGGATCACATTTTGGGTGGCAATGCCTGAAGCAAATCAAGCCTTGAAAGGAGTAAAAACACGATTTTACTTATAACCTGGGGCTCTTTGAACCCTTAGGCATAAAGAGCATAGATTCAGTTAATAATAAATAAACTCTTATTAATAGTATTAGATAAACTCTTGTTCTCACTGAAATATTCCAAATATTTAAGATTGCATATTGTTGTTCCACGCCATTTAACTCACGGTGACCTTATGTATAACAGAACAGAATGTTACCTGATTCTGTGTGTTTTATCTTCAAGTACATCTTTCCCTCTACTTTGTTATTCTTGTGGCCTAAAACGACATGGTCATTTACATTATCCAGTGAGAGAATTGCAGTTTCTTTACTTCTAATACTTTTTTTCTTTTTTGCAGAGATATTTTAAGCAGCTCTTGAAATGTGACCCCATGATTTAGCACTGATATTCATTCTCTCACTTGGTTGCTTTACAGAGAGTTTAATCAGAGATCGTAACAAATTCTTCCTGTCATCTTGTCATATTCTTACCCGTACCCACTTGGCAAATTTCATCAGATCTGTAAGGAGGGAAAGTAGGTAGACCTTCAGCATCATCTCTGAAAAATGGACTTTCTGGAGAAATACTAGATTACACAGTGATTTCTTGGTGATTTAGATCTTTCTTGCAGTTCTCTCCTCCCAGCTGTTGCACTAATATGAGGAGTTGCAGGCTCATAAGCTGACCCAGGTCTCCATCTCTAAATACACCGCAGGGAGAAATTTAAAATTTCAAAGAGACATAGTGCAGGGAAGAATAGTAGATGGGGGTGGAGGGTGGAAGGAGTTCTGGGTATGAGTATCTTTACTTCTACTGTGTGACTGTTCGAGTTTCAGTTACTCATGGGTAACCTGCTTTATTTACACAGAAAGTTACAAGGGTAACATGAAAAATGGATATGAATGTTCTTCATTCCTATGCATACAGATTGGTAGTAATAGTATTTGAGTTACAGGGGAGAGCCTGTCATTCACTGATGTATCTGAATTACTTTGAATTTCAGTGACAGGGCTAGACTTTATGTGGTCAATAACTGATGGACCTTCAAAGCTGATCATGTCATTGGTGAAATAGTGGTCTCCTGCCACTCAATGTTTTTTTCCCTGAGAAGAAAAATTTGTGTTGGGGGCTGAAAGGTAACTCCCACACCCCAACATTTCTGCTTACAACTAATAACTACAAATTTTTCTTGCTTATAGTACTGAGGTGACAACCCAGTTCTCCACAAAGAACACTTCAATTTTTCTGGCTTTTATTACCACTGCTTATTAGAATACCACAAGCCATTTATCAAACATTAAATCAGTAGCTATCTAGAATCATGAGGAACCCATTTCTAACCTTATAAAACATCTTTGTGGCCTTTGGCCTTTCACTGTTATTTCTCTTTATGCTTTGTTCTTGCAACTACTAGTTCAGTTTACCCTTAAAATGGTGTAACTGTGAACATTTAGAGAATAGTTGATATATATATTATAATTAGGAGCTCTGGTAGCATAGTGCCTAAAGGCACTTGACTGCTAACCAGAAGGCTGGCGATTCAAACCCACCAGCCACTCCTCAGAAGGAAGATGGGGCAATCTACTTCTATAGTGATACTGCCTCAGAAACCCAAGGAGGGGTCGCTATGAGTCAGGTCTGACTCGACAGCACATAACAACAACAACAACAACATGCTATCATTTGTGAAAAAATAAATCACTATTGATAGTTATTGCATTAGTTTTCAGTAGAGTTTATTTTTTGTCCCTTGGAAAGTTTATATTTTTGTCCCTAGGATTCCTCTAGTGCTCAGTACAGTAAGTTTTTGACCACTTATTTCTGCCAGAGCTTGCCTTTCTTAAAGGAAACACTATAGAATGTTGAGAGTTACCACTTCTAAGAGATATGTTTTGTGCACTAGATTCTTATTTACCTACAAAATTTTAGGGTCTTTGGAAATTCACTTTGATTAACTGTAAACACAAAGTGTGTTTGAGATTTAAAAATGACATAATGTATTGCCTTCTTGAAACTAATTGCACCATAATTCTTATAATTGATTGTTGTTGTTGTTATGTGCTGTTGAGTTGGACCCGACTCATAGCGACCCCTCCTTGGGTTGCCAAGGCAGTATCACTATGGAAGTAGATTGCCCCATCTTCCTCCGAGGAGTGGCTGGTGGGCTTGCACCGCCAGCCTTCTGGCTAGCAGTCAAGTGCCTTAGGCACTATGCTATCAGAGCTCTTAAATAGTAAATTTGGGCTACATCCCTTATTTTCAACTGTGCCCATAATTTGTTCATTTTCTCATTTTCACCTTTGGGTTCTGTTACATTCAGAGGAAATTCTCTGGTTAATATCATGGACTATTGATTTAAAACAACAACAGGGAAAAAACAACTATAGTCACATTTATTAAAATATGTGCCAATAAGATGCATGCCTTATTTTATTTTATCATGTTCCAAAATGACCCTCTTCTAGCTATTGGTTATTGCTTCCACACTAGGAATTAAGTAGAGAGGGATTAAATAGAAGGGACATGAGAAATGAAGAGGAAGGGACACGAGAGGCCATATGATGTAGTAGAAATAGCCAGGAAGACCAAGTTGCATGATTTGGGCAAGTATCATTACCTTTCTAAGCTTCAGGTTACTCATCTTTAAGATCTAGCTAATATGCCATCCTTAAAGGATTATGGTAAGATTCAGTGAGCTAATGGCTATAAGATACCCCGTAGCTCCTGCTATATGTTTTATGTATAAATGTGGTTACTTCTTATCGGAATCCAAATCACTCTGAATCTAAGATGCAACCTGCTTGTGAAAGACTTCTAGTCTTTGGCTGAGTCTCACTAAAGCATTTCTAGGATTCCTCTAGTGCTCAGAAATTTAGTTCAGATTCAATCACGGATGTCACTGCTACTACTGAGAAGCCTTATCTCTGTACTTGACAGTGCTGGCAGGACAGCTGGTCTGGAAACACCACCATCAATTCTGCAAAGGCAGGTGTCTGCTGCTATTGCAGATTGGGCCTAGAGAAATATATCTCCTTTCTCACAATGCCAAATCATTGCTGAGCGTTAGGAAGGAATGATGTATTCCTTGTGCTAAACTATTATAGGGAGGGCCCCTCAATAGGATTGCTTAGGACCCAATCTGGACACTTTGGGAAAATGGTTATTTTCTTTTATAATATAAACCTTCTTTATCTCCTGGGATATATATTCTGCCCACATGGCTAGATCATGGTGGTTCAAGGAATCTGCTATCTGCTACTTGGACCACCCTTTTCTTTGATTCTTGGGACCAGTAGCTGAATCTGGCTTGTCATAATACATTTTTCTCTTGCGGTGAATTCTCTTTCATGGGATAAATAAAACCTAGTTTTTATCTTTTCCTTCTTACTTCATTGCAGTTCATCAAGTATATGTCTCAGCCTCAACTTAAGACATACGTCAAATTTTTGCTTTCTTCATAAAGCTCCTGAGCCCATATATATCAGTGGTTGTGAATAAATCTTTTAGGGAGAGGAATTTCCCAGGAAATTTCTGAATCTTTATCCCACACAGCTATGGCCCTATTACAAATAAATGTATCATCATCATCATTATTGTCATCATCTTATTAATAATGTTATTGACAAATGTTATTTATTAATATTTTATAAACAAATAAAATGTGAATAAGTGTACTTGTTTATAAAGATAATAACCAATAAGAATTTTATTAACTTTTGAGATACTTGTACTGAATGGGAAGGAGCTCTGGTGGCATAGTGCTAAGGCATTTGACTGCTAACCAAAAGGCTGGTGGTTCAAACCGACCACCACTCCTTGCAAGAAAGATCAGGCAATCTACTTCCATATAAATACCACCTCAGAAACCCAAGGAGGGGTCACTATGAGATGGATCTGACTCAATGGCAATGAGTTTTTTGAGTGAATGACTATGGCTTTGGAGTCAGAGTATTCTGGGTTTAAATCACAGCTTGCCACTAGCTAATTATATAACTTCAACTAAGTTACTTGCATTTTTTGAACTGGAAAAACAAGGCTAATAAGACTGCTCTAAGAATTAGATGATAAAACTCTGTGAAGTTCCTAGAACACAGTCTGGTTCATTATGTTGTTGTTGTTAGGTGCTGTTAAGTCATCTCCTACTCATAGCGATGCTATGCAAAACCAATGGAAACACTGCCTGGCCCTGTGCCAGACCCACAATCCCTGCTATACCTAAGCCCGTCGTTGCAACCACTGTGTCCATCCATCTCTTTGAGGGCCTTCCTCTTTTTCGTTGACCCTCCACTTTACCAAGCATGACAGACTTCTCCAGAGAATGGTCCCTTCTGACAAGATGACCAAAGTAGGTGAGACAAATTTCGCCATTCTTGCTGCCAAGGAGCATTCTGGCTGTGCTTCTTCCAAGATAGATCTGTTAGTTCTTTTAGCAATACATGGTACTTCTTTGCCAACACTATAATTCAAAAGCATCAACTCTTTTTAGGTCTTCTCTATTCATTGTCCAGCTCTCACATGCGTGAGAGGCAATTGAGAATACGATGGCTTGGGTTAGGTGTGCCTTAGTCTTCAAGGAAACATCTTTGCTCTTCAGCATTTGAAATAGATCTTTTGCAGCAGATTTGCCCAGTGCAATACATTGTCTGATGTCTTGACTACTGCTTCCATTGGTGTTAACTGTAGAACCAAGTAATATGAAGTCTTTGACAACTTCAATCTTTTCTCCATTTATCATGATGCTGTTTATTGATCCAGTTGTGAGTATTTTTGTTTTCTTTATATTGAGGTGTAATCCATACTGCAGAGTGTAGTCTACAGTCTTCATCAGGAAATGCTTCAAGTCATCCTCATTTTCAGAAAGCAAAGTTGTGTCTTCTGTGTGTTGCAGGTTGTTAATGATTCTTCCTCCAATCCTGATGCCACGCTCTTCTTCATATAGTCCAGCTTCTAGGATTATTTGCTCAGCATACATATTGAATGAGCATGGTGAAAAGATACAACCCTGATGCAATCCCTTCCTTACTTTAAACCAGACATTATCCCCCTGTTCTGTTTGAACGATAGCCTCCTGGTCTATGGACAGGTTCCTCTTGTGTGCATATAAGTGTTCTGGAATTCCCATTCTTCTCAATATTATCCACAATTTGTTATGATTTACCCAATTGAATGCTTTAGCATAGTCAATAAAACACAAGCAGACATCTTTCTGGTATTCCTTGCTTTGGCCAAAATCCATCTGACATCAGCAATGACATCCCCATTCCATGTCCTCTTCTGAATCCAGCTTGCATTTCTGGAAGTTCTCTGTCAATGTAGTGCTTGCAACCCTTTTTGAATTATCTTCAGTAAGTTTTTATTTACATGTGATATTAGTGATATTGTTTGATAATTTCCACATTATGTGGGATCACCTTTCTTTGGAATGGGTACAAATATGGATCTCTTCCAGTCAGTTGGCCAAGTAGCTGTCTTCCAAGTCTCTTGGTATGGCCGAGTGAGTGCCTCCAGTGCAGCATCCATCTGTTGAAACATTTCAGTGGGTATTCCATCAGTTCCTGGAGCCTTGTTTTTTTACCAGTTTCTTCAGTGCAGCTTCGACTTCCTCCCTCAACATCATTTGGCTCTTGATCATATGCCACCTCCTGAAATGGATGAACATCAATCAATTGTTTTTGGTACAATGACTCTGTGTATTCCTTCCATCCTTTTGATGTTTCCTGCATCTTTCAATATATTACCCATAGAATCTTTCAATATTGCAAATTGAGGCTTAAATTTTTCTTCAGTTCTTTCATCTTGAGAAATACTGAGAGTGTTCTTCCCTTTTAGTTTTTTAACTCCAGGTCTTTGCATATTTCATTGTAATAATTGACTCTGTCTTCTCAAGCTCCTCTTTGAAATCTTCTGTTCAGCTCTTTTATCTTATCATTTCTTCCATTTGCTTTAGCTACTCTCCATTTAAGACAAGTTTCAGAGTCTCTGCTGGCATCCATTTCTTCCTTTCTTGTCTTTTTAATAACCTCCTGCTTTCTTCATGGATGATGTTCTTGATGTCATCCCACAATTCCTCTGATTTTTGTCATTGGTGTTCAATGCATCAAATCTATTCTTTAGATTCATTATAGGTGCTTGATAAATTATACCTATGTTTTTTATTGTGACTTGAGTGAAAGTTTATAGAGCAAATGAATTTTCTGTACAACAGTTTATACATATTTTGTTTCATGTCATTGACTGCAATCCCTATAAATGTAATTGCTCTCTTCCCACTTCTTCCCTCTTATTACCCTTTCCCTCTGCCCTTCTTTCCTATACATTCCTACCCTCTGAGCTATCTCCCTGTGCAAATACCACCCTGCTAGCCTCCCATGGTTGATTGTTCTAAGGAGTGTACCTACCCAATGTAAATCATACCTATTTTTATGTGCACTTATCACTAACAATCTGGGAGCTCTGGTGGCATAGTGCCTAATGGCATTTGAATGCTAACTAGAAGGCTGGTGGTTCAAACCCTTTAGCCACTCCTCGGAAAGAAGGTTGGGTAATCTACTTCTGTAGTGATATCGCCTCAGAAACCCAAGACAGGGTCGCTATCAGTCTGATCTGACTTGACGGCAGTGCATTTGGTTCTTTATCACTAACAATCTAGTTCTAAGAAGTTGTTTGTGGGTTATGAAGCAAGTAGTTGAGGATTTGAGAGAGTAAGATGTGCAGAGGTGTTTAGAAAACAGTGGCTAGTGGTAGAAGCATGCACTGTTTCTTCTCATATAAATACTGTTTTTTGTAAGCACTCTATTATTTCTGATTTCTTTAAGGAGAATTTGGGTTCTTGTAAAATGTCCTACCTTCTTCTTTTCCATTCTTATCCTCCCAGCGAAATTTGACTTTTAGGATCATGTAGGTATGATGTATGTTTAATTCAAGAAGACCCATCACTGAGAATGGATAAGGGCTACAGGGAGAATCACCCCATCTTTTGGTGAGACTGTGAGATGGTTACCTGCAGAGCTTTGCTTCTCAATATTGTATTTCTTTTTACTTCCTACAGCTTCCTTTCCACCTGACTTATGTAAAATATCCTATGATTTCCTTCAGGAGCCCTAACGATGCAGTGATAAAGTGCTTGTGCTTGGCTACTAACTCAGTGAATCCAATGCTTGTAGGAGACAGATGTGGCAATCTGCTTCCATACAGATTTACAGCCTTGGAAAACCCTATGGGTCGATTCTATTGTGCTCTATGGGATCATAATATGCTGGAATCTACTCAATGACAATGTTTTTTTTTTTTTTTTTTTCCATTCCCTGTACATTTCAAACAAAACTGAGAAAATTGATTATTTACACTTTAAGGCAGATTCAAGTCAGTCTCTTCCCTCTCCTAACAATACTCACATTTTGAGGTTTAAGTTTAATTGTGGTGTAAAAAGTTTTTCTCTCTGGTAAATTAACTTTAAGCATTGAGTCTATTGGTGTTAACCTGGGCATCTGGGTATACTTCTGTGTCCTAAAATCACACTTATCAACATCCACTGATATGTCAACCCCATATTGGAGGAGCACTCATGCCCTATGTCTAACTCTTCATGTCTTACTCATTTTTAATAACAGCAACGTTTTTAACATCTCCCGCTTTCTGCATAAATTCTTATTTACTCATGGCTCAGTATCTAAATCTAATCAAATGAATTACCATGCATTGTATAAATATTTCAGTTGAATGTAGCCAGGGTGAATTATTAATTGCTGTAAATGGAATATCTCTCTGAACTGAGACATACAGCCTTAGCATAAAAACACAAAACTTGTAATGTGAATGGCAAAAAGAATCCATACAAAATTCTGAAGTTTCTCTAAGAAAAGAATGGCCCTTTTGTTTGTAAGAAATAAATTTTAGGAGATTATCTGGGTGTCACATCTGGGAATATTGGCTATATCATCATTCCATCTATAAATTCCCAGGGACATAACTTTCTAGAAATGTACTAAAACAAAGGAGATTAGGTGACAAAATATCCACTTGTTTTCTGCATTGAGACTTAAGTTATATGAGGTGGAAAGGAAACTCTTATGTATTACTGATGATGGAACACAGAGCTAGCTAGTGAAGTTTTAAGGCAATCCCAAGAAATGCTCAGAATTAGGATAAATTCAATTACAGGAACAAATACTGGAGATGAGATTCATTCCACATCCTGAATAGGAAGAGGCATGACTCTAAAGAAGTCATTGGGCTACACTCTAAACTGTACTGGATTCCAATAAATGGCCCATCTCCCAGACTTGGGCTAATGCTAAGCATTTTCGTTTTAGTTGACTGCTCATTGTGATGAATTGGAGCAGGGCTGTTAGCTTATGGGTTTGGCACGTCACACACTCTAAGAGACCACAGAATGGGTTTTACACACGTGGCAGTTGTTATTTTCTGATGACCTCTGCTCAGTGAGCAGCTTCAAACACTCCTCCAAGCATTGTTTGAGAGATGTGCACTAGGACTAAAACAGTTCTCTGTGGAAGAGACATAGCTGGTAATTTGAAAATGGGAAGACGGGCCAAACCTTTCAATCATTTTAAATCCCACAGGGAGTTTTTGACATTAACGTTTTGGCAGTCAGCTTCAAAGTTAATCTTGTGCATATGGATGCTATGGGATTGGCTTAAATTTTTGGTTTTAATAACCTGGATTGGTAAGTGTCAGCCAAGTCAGTCTGGGAGATAAAATTGTTGCCTAACTAAGAGGGAACATGATAAACATCTGATTTGGCACTATGATTGAAGTAGACACAAAGAATTCACTTACTTGCCATAAATTTGTTTAGAAGCATATTGGGAAACTATTCATTCTAGATAGATTCCCAAAGTGGTAGTAGTTACCTCGTGCTGTCTCTGTTGGCATCTTTTATAAGTACAACCGTCTCTGGAAATCTGGGAACGTATGGAATCTTGAATCTTCTTTCTCTAAAAGACAGAGTACATTAAAATATAATTTGAAAAGAACATGCTGACCATCTGCAGATTTGACATAGTCAAAATTATGAAGTAATGAAGTTTATCTTAGGCATTTTGCTGCAACCATCCAGGATCTTTTATTTTCACGTGAGGGGATTTTTCATGAGCACAGCTTTTTTGTTCTAATGACTCAACCTCATAGTCAGTTAAAAAAAAAAAATTAAACTCTCCAGCCGTTTGCCTGAGTCAGACAAAGGCCATTTTAATACAACTGTGTAGGTTTATATGAGTACAGACTATACACAGGTAGGCAATTACAGTGACTAGCAGTAGACATAAATTAGTCTGGCTTGAAACATATCTTGTGGATGATTTCTTATTTTTTGATTTCCCATTATTCAGACAAGGTCCTGGCCTATATTTGGCCTAGTTTCTTCCCTTCCTGGCTTCCTAAGAATTTTTCATTTTCTGGTTAGCTATCTTTCACATCCACCCTCCATTTGGAAAGAATAATAATTCAGGCATGTTATGTAGCAGCTTGAAGTCCAATAGCTGTGGGTTGGAATCTTGCCTCTGACACTTGGAAACTACACAGCTTTGGGAAACTCACATAATCTCCCTGAGTCTCTCAGAATCTTCAGAAGTAAAACCGAAGTAAATATACCTATACGTCCTTTGCTTGGTTATTAAAATCACAGATGGAAACCTATGAGAACAATCCTTGGTTCATATTACGTTTTGAATGAATGTTAACTAGGACATTTGATTATCCTTCTTAAAAGGGGTTTAATTCTGAATTATAATGTCTTAATGAGGTTGGAGCCTCACCTTTTAGTTATTTCTGATGATACTATGAAAAGCTGTTTAAACTGGCCACCAGCATTTACAATTTTGTTTCTTTTCATTTGACTAACCCTGCTCTAAAGGAGCTCTGGTGGCCCAGTGGGTGGTATTTGGCTGCTAACCAGACAGTCAGGGTTTAAAATCACCAGCTGCTCCACAGGAGGAATATGGGGCCATCTACTTCCACAAAGATTTACACTTTTGGAAGTCCTCTGGGGATTGCTATGTGTCAAAATCAAGTCGAAGGCAGTGGGTTTTTGTTGTTGTTGTTGCTGTTGTTTTTGTCTTTTGACTTCTTCTCTATAACGTTTTCCTGATTTTAAACACAAACACACACACAGACATACTACTACTA
>NW_006922004.1:1277725-1323132 GCF_000298275.1 Orycteropus afer afer | reverse complement strand
CTACTGCTACTGCTACTGCTACTACTACTACTATTACTACTACTACTGCTACTGCTACTGCTACTGCTACTACTACTACTATTACTACTACTACTACTACTACTACTACTACTACTACTACTAAGCTGCCATTTGCTAAAGTCCATCATTATTTCTACTTTAACCTAGTAACTCGTGTTTGATTTACTGGATATGCAAAGTAACATATCCCAACTATAATAATTTAGAATAAGACACACACAAAAAAATATCTTATTAATTCAAAGAAGGAAAGATATGTGTGTCATTTGAATTCAAATACAGTCAACTCTCTGTATCTATGGGTTCTACATCGATGGATTCAACCAATATTGCACCAAAACTCTTCAGAAAAATAAAGGCTCCTAAAAAGCAATTAAGTGGCAAAAGCAATCCCTCAAAGCGTTTTTCCAAAGCATATTTAGACAGCATTTACATCGTTGTTGTTGTTAGGTGCTGTCAAGTATCCTCCAACTCATAGTGACCCTTTGTACAGCAGAACAAAACAGTGCCCAAACCTGCACCATTCTCATGATCCTTGCTATACCTGACCCCATCAATGTAGCCACTGTATCAATACAACTCATTGAGGGTCTTCCATTTTGTCATTGACCAAGCATGATACCCTTCTCCAGGGAATGGTCCCTTCTGACAACATGACTAAAGTAGGTGAGATGAAGTCTGGCCATTCTCGCTTCCAAGGAGCATTCCTTCTTCCAGGAGAGATTTATTTGTTCTTCTGGCAGTCCATGGTATTTTTCGTATTCTTCACCACCACCACAACTCAAAAGCATCAACTCTCCTTAGGTCTTTCTTATTCATTGGCCAGCTTTCAGATGCATATGAGGTGATTGAAATTACCATGGCTTGGGTGGGGCTCACTTTAGTCTCAAAGAGACAGCTTGCTCTTCAGCACTTTAAAGAAGTCTTTTGCTGCAGATTGACCCAGTGCAATTTGATTTTCTGACTGCTGCTTCCTTTGGTGTTGACTGTGCGTCCAAGTAAGATGAAATCTTTGATAACCTCAATCTTTTCTCCATTTGTTGTGATGCTGCTTATTGGTCCAGTTGTGAGGATTTTTGTTTTCTTTATGTGGAGGTATAATCCATACTGCAGACTGTAGTCTTTAATCTTCATCAGTAAGCACTTCAAGTCATCTTCACTTTAGCAAGCCAGGATTAACATTGAATTAGATATTATAAGTAATTCGTGAATGATTTAAAGTATTCAGGGATATGTGTGTATATTATGTGCAAATACTATGCCATTTTATATAAAGGATTTGAGCATTTTGGAATTTTGGTATCTGCCGGGGTCCTGGAACCAATCTCCTATGGATATCAAGAGTTGACTTTATGTTTATATCTGTGTCTACACCAATAGATTTCCAAAGTGAAAATATACATGTATATTGAACATATATATACATGTATGTTCTCTTCCCCAACTTCACATGCTTATTTAGTGTTCTCTAACAAAACAAAACAAAACAAAAAAGACCCACTGTGAACAGTTCTACTCTGTAATACATGGGATCACTGTAAGTCGGGATCAACTTGAAGACAATGTATTAACCCTAATCTTATGCCCTCAGGCTGCCTTTTATCCATAACACCTTTGCTATATAACATCTTTGTTGTGATTTTCAACGATCATTTTCTTTCTCCTCTCTTTTCTGAAACAATAATTGCCTTTCTGGTATCCTGTGTTATGGTCCTCCAGGAAAATTAAATTGATAATTATATTCATTCCTAGTATCTAATGTACTTGTGCCTAGGTGGTTCCATATTTTAATACATATTATATTATTATGTTTTGCTGTTTTGTTAGTTGCTTTCATGTTGGCTACGACTTATGGCCACAGTATGTATAACAGAACAAAACATTGCCTGTTCTTGTAGCATCTACATCATTCTTATTAATTATTATGTATTACAATAAATAAATTAGTTTCATTTATTTCTTATTATAATTAGTGTTTTATTTATTTAAAATTATGTTTATAGGTAGCTAATAATTTCTTTTGTATATTATCCTTCCAGAAAAAGTGTCTTCATTTCACAGCTTCTAACTAGTTCTTCCAGTTTGACCTCCTGCTCAGAATTTGCCTTTCCACCCAAGACATGCTGAATCAGAATCTGTATTTTAAGAAGATTCCCAGGTGATCCCCATGTTTATGGACCTGTAAGGATCAACGTAGTGCCTAAGGCACTTGACTGCTAACCAGAGGCTGGGGCTTCAAACCCACCAGCCACTCCTCAGAAGGAAGGTTGAGCAATCTACCTTGTAGTGATACTGCCTCGGAAACCCAAGGAGGGGTCACCATGAGTGGGGTTCGATTCTAAGACTCTAGGGCACATAACAACAACAACAACAAGGATCACCATGGGATCTTGTTGACATGTAGATTCTAATTCAGTATATCTGGGATAGAAAAACAAATCCCCAGCAGGGAGTTAAACCAAAATGAACAAGTTCAAAGCCCTGCTTCTATCAACTCAGATTTTCAGACTTTCACAAATGAGAAGAAGCTCTGCCTGTGTGGCCATCCAGTGGGGGAGTTGCTCTGCAACTTAACTCAAAAAGGAAATTGCCTCAGATCTGCCTCAGATTGCCTTTGTAAAATTCTCAACAACTAGGACATTACTCCAAGAGGTTTTTATCAAGGCTGCGAGGACTTTTCTGGTTGTCATGTGAGTAGGAGAAGTGTACTAGGCAAAAGTCAGAATGCATAATTATACAGCAATGCATAAGACTCCCGCACAATGAATTTTTCCATACCTCACGTTACTATGTTTTACATATAAACACCTAGTGTGTTTTCCTAGTTATAATAAATGTACTGAATTTTCCAGGATTGTAACTACACTATAAATTGGAGGAGACTGCATTTTGTTTGGTTCATCACATTACCAAAAGTCATTTACCATTTTTGAAAATGAATCATTAGTGACAATGCTGCCAGTGACTTTTCAGTCACCAATGGGCCATCTCTGAGTCAGTCAGTATCTATAGCTGTTGTTATTTGTGATGATTTTATTTGTATATGTATATGTATATGTATGCTTCTGGGGAGCTCTGGTAGCATAGTGCCTAAGGCACTTGACTACTAACCAGGAGGCTAGTGGTTCAAACCCACTAGCCATTTCTAGGAAGGAAGGTTGGGTAACCTACTTCCGTAGTGATACCACCTCAGAAATCCAAGGAGCGGTCTCTGAGTCAGGTACGACTCGACAGCACATAACAACAACATGTATACTTCTGTAGTCCTTATTTCAAACTGTCAAAAAGAAAAATGTATATATAGAGACAGTAGTATCAATCATAGTCTGGTCAGGAGATGGAAACATACTGTACATTTGAACAGAGAAAACTTAATATAAAAAAATTTTAATTAGTAAGAGGTAAGCCCGGCAGCTTAAAGGGTAAAAAGAGAAGTCTAAATTATCATGGAAGTAAATCTTTAGGAAGCAGCTACCACCACTAGGGTTTAGAAAACAAGGGGAAAAACTTAGAAACATAAGGGCAATGCTTTTGGAGACTCTAAAAAGGAAGTGCTACTGGGCTGGTGCTTGTATCTTTAGGCACAGAGGAGGGGCTTGGTGAAACTGGAAAGAGCAAGGGCTGGCTAGCGTCTAAGGTAGCAACAGGTGATGAAGCTGTTCTCAGTTGAACAAACTTGTAAACTCTGTTCAGCTGCTTCTGCAGAAAGGCTGTGTAACTGCCGGAGTGAGGAAGCATTGCAGGGTGATGCTCACAGGATCCATAAGCAGATATGAAGCTACCAGGAGATGAACGGGAAGGAATATTTCTTTTTCCTTCTTTACTTTGAAATCTCCAGTACCCCTATTGATAGACTCTAATAGGGAGAAAATTGACAAAGCAAAAATGTGGTTTGCAGAGTCCCTGCCCCAACATAACAGAGTATGGAAGAGTAAGTTTGGAGGCAAGACACAGTGAGTTATAGCTGGCACATTTGACTTCTGTCTTACAGTTCTTAAATCCAAATGTGCTCATTACAATTATGTCAGCTCATGTATTTGAGCCTAGGTATTTTCATGTTACAATACATACTATAATACTATATTATAATACAGCAATATATATTATAATACTATATGACTAGATCATTTTCAATGATCTCTTTTATATTACAATTACTACCTTGTATGGATTTTATTAGCACTCTGGTGGTGCAGTGGTTAAAACATCCAGCTGCTAACCAAAATGTTGGTGGATGGAACCCACCAGCCACTCTGTGGGAGGAACGTGAGGTGGTCTGCTTCCATAAAGATTTTCAGCCTCGGACATCCTATGAGGCAGTTCTACTCTGCTGTAGTGTCACTATGAGTTGCTTGATGGCAGGTTTGGTTTTCATTTAATAATTTCATCATACATAAACGTAAGAATTATATGTAGTGAATAATTTCAAGGTAGAAAAGAGACATTACATAGGATTTGTTATATAAAGGGGATACTGAGTCATATGGGATTAAGAGCCAGACACTTGTTCAGATGGTATAATATAATTTAGACTCTTGGCTTCTCTCCAATTCAAAATGATAGTGCCATCTGATCCTAATTACAAAGCTTGTGTACAAAATGGACTTCGTGTGGTATTTGATTATGGCTGCATTAAGGATACTCATCTTTCAGTTGGCATAAATTTGAAGTAAACAAAAACACTCACTGCCACTGAGTCGATTTTGACTCATAGTGACCCGTTCTTGGGTTTCCGAGGCAGTGTCTCTATGGAAGTAGATTGACCAACTTTCCTTCCAAGGAGTGGCTGGGGGGTTTGAGCCACCAGCCTTCTAGTTAGAAGTCAAATACCCTAGGCACTATGCCATCCAGGATCTCCTGAATTTGAAGTAGGTATGTGTTAATGGGAATGTGAATCACAGCAGTCATTCTGGTTCTTCCCAGTTTCTATTGTCCCACTCCTGAAGGCTATGAAGGAACACCAGTAATGTGACGTACTCTACTGCTGCCATCTAACCACTTCAGTAGCAGAACTCTGAGTGATCATTACACTCACTGTCTGAGAGTTTTATGAAAATTATACACTCTCTCCTCACTTATCCACATGATTAAATTCCAAAGACTAGGTCATTATGTGAAAATAGGCATTATGTGAAATGGAAGATTTTTTTCTTCTGTTTTCAAATTATCCATTTGTCTGATTTATTATTATTATTATTTAGAGAACATGATCATAGAAATAATAAGAGCTAGGATTTATTGATGTGCTCATCATTGCAATGAGTCCACTTATGGATTACTCCTCTGCAGAGAAGGAGGCAAGGAGGAGACAAAGCTGGCTGAAGCTGGGGTAGCAAAATGCCTAAGGTATCTGACTGCTAACCAGAAGGTTGGTGGTTCAAACCACCAGCCACTCTGCAGAAGCAAGACTGAGTAATCTACTTCAGTAGAAGATTTACCATCTTGGAAACCCAAAGGGGGTCTCTATGAGTTGGAATTGACTCGACAGCAAGGGGTTTGGTTTATTGTGGTTTTTATGATGGAAGAGCTCATGGGTTAGCCACTTCACCTTCCTCTTGCGCTAGGTCAGAGCTTCCCTTGTGAAGCCACCTCAAAGACTCCACTCTAACCCCTGCAAGACCTGTGTTCATGATCCCAGAGCCTCCTTTGACCTTTGCTTCCAGAGCATTGGTAGCCTGCCCATGAACCTATGCTCACTGAGGCAGAAGCTTCAAGGCCCAGTTTGGCTTACCTTGGAATGTCATTAAACTTGAATGCATTTCTTCCAAACACCCTCTCCAATGCCTCTTTCTTTCCTCCCTTCCCACCCCATAGCAATTTTGACCTGCAGGGCCTCATGCCAAGTAAGCACTGGGAACCCAGAACAGGTGCCCATTGGCTCAACAGTACTGCCTGCATGGCCACCTGGAGGCCATGGCTAGCCCCATGTGGCTACTAGATGTGACACTCCTACAAGAAGGAGGGTGAAGAGGATGAAGGGCAGTGTGGTCCAGCTTCCTGGAGGCTGCCCAGAGACCTTCTTCAAGGGAGAGGATTCTCCATAGCATTGCTGCCATACCCACCAACTCATTACTGCACAAAATAGGTGGATAGTAGATTTTTTTAATGTTGTCATAAATGTGTAATGTCGGATAAATGAGATAGTTAATAAGTAAGGAGTATTGTTGTTGTTAATGTTGACAAGTTGGTTCAGACCCTAGCAATCCTATGTACCAGTTGTTGAACTTCTACAAGAGTTATGTACATACTCTGTGAGGAGTTATAAACACAATATATTTACCCCATGACACTTTCTAGGTAATGATGTTATATCTGTTTTATAGATGTGGTAAGTGGCTTCAGGAATCTTGGGGTTTGCTAAAATGGCAAGTAAGTAAGTGAGAAAACCCAACTGCATTCTATTTCCTATAATTTATCATTTCTTTCCCCTGTAACTGTCTTCCAATGATAACACAGAAAACAGACTCATTATTTGTGAGGGTTTTTTTTTTTAAAGTAGTAAAATTAACAGATCAATTGACAGAGTAATTGATTGAAAGATTCAATAAGCCCATGATATAATATAAATACCTAATAAATACTAGAATCTTAGTAAGAATTATTGAATATATGAGATTATTGACAAAAAATGTTTGTTACACTGAACATTTTCAATTTGACCTGTTTTGTCCTTGAGTGCGCTATCTATCTAGTTTTTCCAAAAGGCTTTTCTGCACAGAGTAAAGCTAATTACTCAACACCTAAAGACAATTCTTCAACAAGGTCTCCTGACATTTGTACTTTAGGTATGGCAAATGGAATTTCATGGCACAAAAGAAAAAATGACAGGCCCAAAGAATGACAACTATTCCCAGAGAGTTTCCAGGTATAAACTTTGGATGCAAAATAAAGAAAACTTTCATATCTATAGAATGCAGAAAAGAAAAGAATTACTTAGAAGACAATACCAGTAATTAAAATGAACTGAAGCAATTATGTGATTGATAAATCACTTATCTCAGCCACTCAGGAAATGAAACTTACCCAAACTACCATTGTTTTCTATTTCCATGTCTCCTGAGCTCTTATGAAGGATCTTTGAAGACTTGATAGTGTGATGAACATTTTGTTCATACCCACCTTACATAATACTTCACCTTTGTTGACAGAAAGGACTTTTGTAACTGAATACTAAATGTAAAGTTTGTTGAAAGTAAAACTTAGGCCAAATGTGGATCTCTTATGAAGTAACACTGACTAGAGCTGACTGTTAAACTAACCTAACTGCTAAACATATGTGCATCACTTTTCAGAACATTATTTTATCCAGATGTATTAAAATACCTAATTGTCACATGGCAGTGCATGAGAGGAAACATATCTTGCTGAAAAATTCACTTATCACATTTGAACTTTGCTTTCTTCTGTCTGAAATATCAGATATTGATTGAATGTCTGCCAGTGCCCTCTTCTGGACAGAGCACAATACATTGCAGATTTTATCCACCCCCTTTTACATCTGGGCTAATAATTTCTCTCTGACCTTAGAGAATGTGAACAATTGATAATAGAATATAGTTTGAGTTTACTATAAACATAAATGATATACTTTACTTAATTGAATATATGCAAAAACTTAAAATATGTTTTAAAATATATTTTATTTAGCTTACCCTACACATCTGGAACACTTCACTCCAAAATTAAGATTATGTTCTGGTTACTGTACTTATTGTGGAAGGGAAATAAATTTTAGACATATTTTATCAGCTAAAGTTGAAACAAAACGGGTTTGACAATTACATTAGCCTTTTACAGAAACACAGTCTTTGACATCATACCATCTTGGGTCCAAATTCTGGCTGGGTGTCTCAGAAAATGGAAAATGTGGATTAAAACTACCTATTTTGTACAGTTATTGTGAGGATTACATAAATTTAAACATGAAGCACTCACCATCATTCCTCACCTATAGTGAGCTTTTTCTACTACATCTGCTTTGATAATAGTTTGTATGGCATAAACATGTGTCACTGTCAATATAAAGTGTCCAGATTTGAAACAAAAAAAAAATTTGAATTAGGAAATACTTTGCTAAATGTTAGATTTCAGAATTTCAAATGCATTCATGGTATTAGAAAATCTATAAACAACATTGGAAAATAGTATATACATAAAATATATGTATTATTTTATATCTATAATATAGTTGTTGTTGTTGTTATGTATATATAACATGTATATATTTTCCAATGGTATATGTCAAATACTTTATGAACCAATTTTGATTTCTCAAGAAGAAACTATATCAGTGAAGTATCTTTACCATAAATCTTGAAAATACACAAACTTTTTTGATCTAAGTATTATTCTATACCTTGTAGCATAGTGGCTAAAGCACTTGACTGCTAACCAGAAGGCTGGCGGTTCAAACCCACCAGCCACTCCTCGGAAGGAAGGTTGGGCAATCCTACTTCCGTAGTGATACTGCCTCGGAAACCCAAGGAGGGGTCGCTATGAGTCGGGGTCGACTCGATGGCACATAACAACAACAACAACAGAAGATAAAAGGAGCTCTGGTGGTGTAATGCCTAAGGCACTTGACTGTTAACCAGAAGACTGGCAGTTCAAACCCAACAGCCACTCCTCAGAAGGAAGTTTGGGCAATCTACTTCCATAGTGATATCACCTCAGAAACTCAAGGAGGGGTTACTATGAATTGGGTCCGACTCAATGGCATATAACAACAACAACATTTGACAAAATAGCAGGAGAAACATGCTATGATTGATTTTAGGTTGACATTTGAGTGCTTTTGTGCTAGCTGTGGACTGTAAAGAAGTGAACCTACACAAGAATGGAAAACTACCCTATCTACTAAGGTGGGAAAGTAACCCAACCTCTCTGGTTCCCTACTGTAAAATGGGAATAATAGTTTCAAATTCATAGTTTTTATGTGAGTATCAAATATGTTTTCTAATACAAAGGGCTTACCATGAAGTGCTCACTATATTAATTTTCAATATCATCTGGGCATAAAATGGAGAAGTAGAAAAGTCATAGTCTTTGAAATAAGAAAATCCCTCTCTCTCTCTCTCGCTGTCTCTCTCTCTCTCTCTCTCTCTCTCTCTCTATATATATATATATATATATATATCATCAAGGAGCTCTAGTGCTGTAGTGATTAAGGCATTTGGTTGCTAACCAAAAGAACAATGGTTCAAACCCACCAGCTGTTCCATGGAAGAAAGATAAGATAGTTCACTTCTGTAAAGATTTACAGCCTTGGAAACCCTGTGAGTGTCACTATGAGTTAGAACCAACTCTATGGCAGCAAGCATTGGTTTATACATATCATCATCTGTATTTTCTTTCTAAGGAATTGTGGTGGGACAACAGTTAAGTACTTGACTGCTAACTGAACATTCAGCCACCAGCAGCTCCGTGGGAGAAAAGATCTAGAGATCTGTTCCCATAAAGATGTCAGCCAAGGAAAATCCATGAAGCAGTTCTGCTCTGTAGGATCTCTACCAGTAGCAATCAACTTGACAGGACACAACAACATACTTTGTGAAATTTACATTACCCATCTGTAAAATGGTTATTGCCAGTATTAAATGAATTGATGTGTATGAAATGCCTAGTATAGTGTCTGGCACAAAGAAGGCACAGAGTAAGTACAGCAAAATGGCAATTCTAATGCCCTTTTTCTTTTTGCATAACCAAAACAACCAAACTCACTGCCATCCAGTTGATCCCACTCATGGTGACCCCTCCTTGGGTTTCCAAGGTAGTATCTCTATGGAAATAGATTAACCAATCTTCTTTTGAGGAGTGGCTGGTAGGTTTTAACTGCCAGCCTTCTGGTTAACAGTCAAATGCCTTAAGCTCTATGCCAACAGAGTTGTTGTTGTTGTTGTTCTTATGTGCCCTTGAGTTGGACCCAACTCATAGCAACCCCTCATTGGGTGTCCGAGGCAGTATCACTACAGAAGTTGATTGCCCAGTCTTCCTTCAAAGGAGCAGCTGATGGGTCCAGAGTTAAGATTGATAATTACAAATGTTCACTTTATCCCTGCAAGGTAGACATGAGAAAACTTGTCCCAGGTCACACTGCTAAGATAAATCACATTAGTCATTCTCTTTGTTCCTCAGTGCTTCATCTACTCAGGACTTCATGCTACTTCCAGCTACTTAGATCTCCCCAGTTTAGGGTCTATCACAATATTTATCATCTCCTGTTATGTTTCCTGAATTTTTCCAACTTCACCATCATCAGTTTGTATCAGTCTTGTGTTCTATTCTCAATCTCATGAATTATACTATGGCAAGGCTATTTTTTAGTAGATCCACGTGCTCCTCCTGCCAAATGACACAGTTGCCTTATAAAGACTGCTTTTGTCTGTCTCAAATCTTGTAAGAGAATTTGTGCTAAAAGGGGAATTTTGGGGTAATAGAGAAGACTAGGGGAGCTCTGGTAGCATAGTGGCTAAGGCACTTGACTGCTAACCAGAAGGCAGGCGGTTCAAACCCACCAGCCACTCCTCGGAAGGAAGGTTGGGCAATCCTACTTCCGTAGTGATACTGCCTCGGAAACCCAAGGAGGGGTCGCTATGAGTCGGGGCCGACTCGACGGCAAACAACAACAAAGAGAAGACTAGCAGGGAAATCTTTGGGGAGTCCAGTGATCCCCAAATCACATCATCAGACCATCTCACATCTAAATTTCGCTCTGGTAGCATAGTGCCTAAGGCACTTGACTGCTAACCAGAAGGCTGGTGGTTCAAACCCAGCAGCCACTCCTCAGAAGGAAGATGGGGCAATCTACTTCTGTAGTGATACTGCCTCAGCAACCAAGGAGGGGTCGCTATGAGCTGGACCCAACTCAATGGCACATAACAGCAGCAACAACAACCCTATATAACTCTGAAAAGTGTAAAAACTGAATGCATAGTTTTATATATTTCTCCCCATCTTCAAAGATCTTCACAATCACATCTGTTGGATTTCAGTAGTACATCAAGAAAAATGAATTGCTTTCTTCTTCAAAATTGGGTTAATTATTTGGGCAAGTAATAGAAAATAACAGGAAAGGAAAGAAACATCAAATCTATAAAAGTCCTGTTTTATGTCATCTTCAAAATCTGGGGTTTTAAAAATAAAAACCTAAAATTACAGATCAAAATCTTCATCAGTTGCTTCCAAAATATTTCATTTCATTTTAAACAAAGGTCTGTGGAAGTGGGAAACATGTGTTATACTCTGAATAATTAATTAATTAGAGGATTTTGCCACCAATATTTTGTGTGCAATAAAAGTCCACAGATTATTTAGCTACCAAAATATGTTAATTCAATGTCAATTGCCAAAAGCAAATCCCTCAGAAAAACAAAATACACAAACTTCTGTCATTAGGATTGTGTTATATTCTTTTCTTTATACTAATAAGAAAAGTGTATTTGTAATCTTTGTGAGTAATATATGGGAAAATGGTCGAGACAGTTTCAATGTTCTGGTAGAGGTTATTTGTCAAGTAGTCAGGTGGCATGCATTTATTTTTATATCTATTCATTTCATTGTGGTTGCTATTAATTTTCTTCAGAAAGTCACTTAAAGTTTCATCTGTAAAATGAGGAGATTTAATGAAGTAAGGTCTGAAGTAAATCTCAAATCTAAAGTCTGGATTCAATGTTAATTTGAATTAATTAGCAAATTATATCCAAAGTTGAGACCAGCCACATCCCAAGGAACTTTAGGTTAAGAAAAACATTGTTAAGGCTTTAAGCAAGATATTTCATTTAACACCACTCTTCTAGCTGTTGATTTATCTCTACTTGGGATTTCGAAACAGTGTTGTTGTAGTTAGGTGCCATTGAGTTGGTTCTGATTCATAGAGAGTGTATATGTAACAGAACAAAACACTGTCTGATCCTGGGCCAGCCTCATAATTGTTGCCATGCTGAGCCTATTGACACAGCCACTGTGTCAATCTATCTCACTGAGGGTCTTCCTTTGTACTGACCTTCTACTTTACCAAGCAACTTCTCCAAGGGCTGGTCCCTTCTGACAACATGACCAAAGTATCAAAGATGAAGTCTGGCCGTTCTCACTTCTAAGAAACATTCCAATTGTACTTCCTCCAAGACAGACTTGTTCATTCTTCTAGCAGTCCATGGTACATTCAATATTCTTTGCCAACACCAAAATTTAAATGTATCAATTTTTCTCTGTTCTCCCTTATTCGTTGTCCAACTCTCATACACTTTATTCAGAGGATTTTTGTTTCCTTTATCTTGATGTATAATGTATACTGAAGGCTATAGACTTTGACCTTCATCAAAAGTGGTTCAAGTCCTCTTCACTTTCAGCAAGCAAGGACTTGTCATCTAGATATCATAGATTGTTAATGAGTTTTCTTTAATACTGAGGCTGTGTTCTTTGCTATATATTCCAGGCTCTTAGATTGTTTACTCAGAATACAGATTGAATAAGTATGTTGAAGGGATATACCCCGATGCACACCTTTCCTTATTTGAAACCATGCAGAAACCTCTTGTTCTGTTCAAACAACTGCCTCTTGTAGGTACAAGTTTTTCATGAGTACAATTAAGTGTTTTGGAATTCTCATTCTTTGTAATATTATCCATGATTTTTTTATAATTCACACAATTGAATTCTTTGCATATTCAATAAAATGCAGGTAAACATCTTTCTGGTCTTGTCTCTTTCAGTCAAGATCCATCTGACATCAGCAATGATATCTCTCCTTCCACCTTCTCTTCTGAATCTGACTTGAATTTTTGGCAGTTCCCTGCTGCATCCATTTTTCAATTTATTGTCTGCAAAATTTTACTTGCGTGTGATATTAATGATATTGTTTGATAATTCTCACATTTTGTTCTATCACTTTTCTTTGCAATGGACATAAATATGGATCTCTTCCAGTTTGCTGGCCAGGTCTTCCAGATTTCTTGGCACAGATCACCTTTTAGCATTGCATCCATTTGTTGAAACATCTCAATTAGTGTTCCCTCAATTCCTGCAGCCTTAATTTTCACCAAGCCCTTCAATGCAACTTGGACTTCTTCTTTCAACACAGTTGGTTCTTGATCATATGCTACCTTTGGAGATGATTGAACATCAACCAGTTCTTTTTGGTGTCATGATTCTGTATATGCCTTCCATTTTGTTTTATGCTTCCTATCTTCTTCAATATTTTGCCCATAGACTCCATCAGTACTGGAACTCAAGACCTGAATTTTTCCTTCACTTCTTTCAGTCTAAGTAATTCTGAATGTGTCCTCCCTTTTGTTTTTCTATTTCTGGGTCTTGGCATATTTCATTATAATACTTTACTTTGTCTTCTCAAACTGCCCTTTGAAATCTTCAGTTCAACTCTTTTACATCATCATTTCTTCCATTTCCTTTAACTATTATATGTTAGACAGCATGTTTCAGAGTCTCTTCTGTAATCCGTTTTGGTCTTTTCTTTCTTTCTTGTCTCTTAATTGACTTTTTACTTTCTTCAGGTATGATGTCCCTGATGTCATCCCACAACTTGTCTGAACTTTGGTCATTAGCATTCCATGCATCAAATCCATCCTTGTGATGGTATCTAAATTCAGGTGCAACATACTCGAGTATATTTGGCGATGTACTTTGGCTCTTGTGGACTTTTTAAAATTTTCTCCAGCTTCAATTTGAACTTGCATATGAGTAACTAATAGTCTGTGCCACAATTGGACCCTAGCCTTGTTCTGACTGATGATATTAAGCTGTTTCTTCGTATCTTTCCACAGATGTAGTGGATTTGGTTCCTGTGTTTTCCATTTCATCATGTCCACATGTATTAAAAAAAAAAAAAAAAAACTCACTGCCGTTGAGTTAATCAGACTCATAACAACCCCTCCTTGGGTTTCTAAGATGGTATCTCTATGGAAGTAGATTGCCTAATCTTCCTTCCTTCCTTCTGGTGGTTTTGAACATCCAGCCTTCTGGTTAGCAGTCAAATGCCTTAGACACTATGTCACCAGAGATCCCTGTTGTTGAAAAAATGTATTGGCAATAAATAAGTCCTTGCTCTTCCAAAATTCTATCATGTGATTTCAGGTATCTTGTCTATCACTAAGACCATATTTTCCAAGTGTGTTTTGTTGTTGTTGTTGATCCTTCTTCTTTCTCTCCAACTTTGTCATTCCAATTACCAAGCATTAGCAATGCATTTTGATTGCATGTTTGATCAATTTAAGACTGAAGAATTTGGTAAAAATCTTCAATATCTTCATCTTGGAATTGTCAACTGGTTCATAAATTTGAATAACGGTTGTATTAACTGGTCTTCCTTGTAGATGTATGGATATTATCAATAACAGCATTGTACTTTAGGGTAGATTTTGAAATGTTCTTTTTCACAATGACTGAAACACTACTCTTCGTCATTCCCGGCATAGCAGACTATGTGATGGTCCTATTCAAAATGGCTAATACAAGTGTATTTCAACTTACTGATGCCTAGAATATTGATCTTTATGCATTCCATTTCATTTTTCTGAACTTCCAGTTTTTCTACATTTATACTTGGTGCCTTCCACATTCTTATTGTTAATGGTTGTTTGTGGTTGTTTCTCTAATTTTACGTGTGCCACATTGGCAAATGTAGGTCCTGAAAACTTTATTACTTGCACACCATTAAAGGTGACTCTAGTTTGAAGAGGCAATTCTTCCCTGGTCATATTTTGAGTGCCTTCCAACCTGATGAGCTCATCTTCTGCCATTATCTCAGACAATGTTCCATTGCTATTCAAAAGGTTTCACTGGCCAATTTTTCAGAAGTAGATTGCCAGCTCTTTCTTCCTTGTCTGTTTTAATCTAGAAGCTCTACCAAAACATATCTACTATGGGTGACCCACCTGGTATTTGAAATACCAGTGGCATAACTTCCAGCATCACAGCAACACGTAGCCTCTATAGTACAACAAGCTGACAGATGATTGGTGGTATTTTGGTATACCAACCACTGCCAATGAATCATTTCTGAAATGTATCAAAGTTCTTTTAATAATTCGTAAGTAGGTGGACTGAAATCACACCCATTGTTTCTAATAGAAACAATAAGGTACTTTAGGGGGAAAAAAAAAAGCAAAACATTGCCAATTGTTCCACCTCCTACTGTGGCGAGTAGTGACTGGGATCTTAAAAGCTTGCAAACTGCCATCTAGATGCAACGATGGGTCTTTCCTCGTCCAGAGCAAAGAAGAATGAAGTAAATCAAAAGTTCACGGAAACAATTAGTCCTAGCAACTGGTACACTATCCAATCTGCAGCCTATATGACTATGAGACCAGAAGAACTAGATGGTACCTGGCTACCACTGTTAACCACTTGGAAGGCAATCTATGAAGGAGATCCTGAATAGACAGGGAGAACAATGTGGAACAAAACTCAAAATCATTTGGAGAAAAAAAAGGGGGGGGGGGACCAGGTTTGCTGGTCCAATAGAGCCTGGTGGAACCACTGAGCCTATGGCCCCTAGCTGCCCTTCAGGTCTGGAATTGAATCCACACCTATGGCTTCCAACCAAACAATAGACAGGCATATGAGTTGAATATTTACCTGAGGTAGATACACTCCTTGGAGAGAACAATCATGGGAGAAATAAGGGCTGCTTATGCACAGGGAGACAGGTCAGGGGGCAGGAGTGCATGGAAGGATGGACACAGGGAAGAGGTAACTATCAGGAGGAAGTAGGAGGAAAGATGTTGCATTATGGTAAATTGTGGTGAATGTCATGAGACAAAGTGTATGTGAACTGTTGTATGGAAAGTGTGTTTGCTCTGTAAATTTTCACCCAAATCACAATAATAATAAAAAAAAGAATCTAAAAAAAAACATTGCCAATTGCAAACTTAGATCAAATCCGGTCTCTGGTACTTACTAGCTGAGGGTTTGTGGGCAAGAGGACTTCTGTTTCAGGTTATTTACTAGGTAAATAAATTCGAATTAAATATGATGTCTGGGACATATTAGGTTTGTTGTTGTTGTTATGTACTGTCGAGTTGGACCCAACTCAGAGTGACCCCTCCTGGGGTTTCTGAGGCAGTATCACTATGGAAGTAGATTGCCCAACTTTTGTATTAGGAGCTTGATAAAATTGTATCTCATAGGTTTCTGGTCAGAACACACACACATACATCTGTGGAGGGAAGGGGTTATTAAGAGAGAGGAACAGAGAAACAGTTTTAGTGTAAATAGAACTACATATAAAGGGAAAAAAAATTCACTGCCATCAAGTCGATTCTGACTCATAGCAAACCCCTTTGGATTTCTGAGGTGGCAAATCTTTACAGGGGCGCTCTGGTAGCATAGTGCCTAAGGCACTTGACTGCTAACCAGAAGGCTGGTGGTTCAAACCCACCAGCCACTTATCAGAAGGAAGATGGGGCAATCTGTTTCTGCAGTGATATTGCCTCAGAAACCCAAGGAGGGGTCACTATGAATCTCCGACACGATGGCACATAACAACAACAACAACAACAAACCTTTACAGAAGTAGATTGCCCAGTCTTCCTTCCACAGAGTGGCTGGTGGGTTTAAACCTCTAGCCTTCTGCTTAGCAGTCAAATGCCTTAGGGACTACACCACCAGAGCTCTTTATTGTAGGTAATGTATGACACAAGGTGCACAGAGGAAAGGTAGTAAACCTTAAAGCCAGTGACACAAAGTTTTTTTTTTTTCTTTTTAAGGACTTTATATATTTTTGTTGTTCTTGGAAATGTACACAGCAAAACATACACCAGTTCAACAGTTTTCACAAGTACTGTTCTGTGACATTGATTACATTCTTTGTGCTGTGCAACTATTCTCACCATTGTTTCTGAGTTGTTTCTCCTCCATTGTCATAAATTCACTGCCCCCTTAGGTTCCTATTTAATCTTTTGAGTTGCTGTTATTAATTTGATCTCACATAGTTCTTAAAGGAGCATAATGTGTAATAGAATAAGGAAACTTCAGGGGATATGTTTGGTTTAGGCTTTAAAGATTATCACAGGGCAATAGTTTCAGGAGTTCATCCAAACTACCTGGCTCCAGGAAATAAGTAATCCATGAGAATTTGAAATTTTGTTTTACATTTTTCTACTTTTGTTCAGGATTCTTCTATAGACTCTTTGGTCAAAATGTTCAGTAATGATAGCCAGGCATCATCCAGTTCTTCTGGTTCATGGCAAAGGAGGCAGTTGTTCATGGAGGCAATTAACCACACATTCCATATCCTCTTTCTATTCCTGAGTCTCATTCTTCCTCCATTGGTCCAGGCAAATAGAGACCAATTGTTACGTCTTGGATAGCTGCTTTCAAACTTTAAGATCCCAGGCAATATGCAGCAAACTAGGATGTAGAACAGAAGGACTAAAATATGTTATTAGGCCAATTAATTGTAATGTCCCATGAAAGCTAAACCTCCAAACCTAAGAACCAAATCCCATGAGGTGTTTGGTTGTACATAAACAGTCTTAGCAGCTACTCTTTTTTGTTGTTGTCATTGTTTTAAATATATCCATCATACAACTTATTACAGGTATGCTATTTATTGATTGTAACTATAATAATCAATATGATTTTCCCATCACCTACCCTTAATCAATAGGATTTTCCCATCACCTACCTCCTGTCCCTGGTAACCCCTAATAAACATTTTTCTCTATACATTTGTCTTTTCTGATCCTTCTATATAAGTGAAGTTATACAATATTTGTTCTTTTGCAATTGATTTTTTTTCACATTCAGCATAATGTCTTCCAATTCCATTCATACTGTAGCATGTAGTAAGACTTCATTTCTCCTACTGGGTGAGTAGTATTCCATTGTATGTATATATCACATTTTGTTTTCTATTCATCTGTTGATGTACATTTTAGGTTGTTTCTACTTTTTGGCTATTGTGAATAGTGCTTCAATGAACATCGGTGTACATGTTCTCTACTTGAGAACATGGTGTACATGAGTGTCTACTTTCTTTTGGGTATATTCCTAAGAGTGAAAGGAGCTCTGGTGACACATTGCCTAAGGCATTTGACTGTTAATCAGAAGGTTGGTGGTTCAAACCCACCAACCACTCCATGGAAGGAAGATTTACTTCTGTAAAGATTTACTGCCTCAGAAACCCAATAGGGGTCACTATGATTTGGAATTGACTTGATGGCAGTGGGTTTGGTTTTGTCTGGTTTATGGTAGTTCTATTTTTAGTGTTTTTGGGAATTCCCACATTGTTTTCCACAGTAGCTGGGCCATTTTGCGTTTCCACCAGCAACAGTTAAGTGTTCCAATTTCCCTACATCCTCATCAACATTTATTTATTTTTAAACTTAGCCATCCTGTTGTTGTTGTTATGTGCCGTCGAATTGGACCAGACTCATAGCAACCCCTCCTTGGGTTTCCGAGGTGATATCACTATGGAAGTAGATTGCTCAACCTTCTTTCTGAGGAGTGGCTGGTGGGTTTGAACTGCCAGCCTTCTAGTTAGCAGTCAAGTGCCTTAGGCACTATGCTACCAGAGCTCCCTTAGCCATCCTATTGGGAATGAAATGGTATCTCATTGTGGTTTTGATTTGCATCTCTCTGATGGCAAATGACACTGAAATGTGTTTGGTGGCTATTTGAATGTCCTTCTTGGTGAAATATCTATTCAAATCCTTTGCCTATTTTATGATTGGGTTATTTGTCATTTTGTTGTTAAGTTCCCAAAGTTTTACATGTATTTTGGTTATTAGATTCTTGTCAGATATATGATATCCAAAGATATTCTCCCAGTTGGTAGTTTTTCTTTTAACTTTTTTGGTAAAGTGTTTTGATGAAAAAAAGTTTTTAATTTTTGTGAGGATTAGTTATTCATATTATCTTTTACTTTTGTACTTTTGTTATTATAGTAGATGATCCATTGTTAAAATCTAGGCCTAATTGCTTATGAAATTGTTTTCTTAATTTGCCTTTCAGATATCTCATAGTTGGTGTATAGAAACCAACTTATTTTTCTTTATTGACCTTGTACCCTGCAACCTTGCTAAATTTCTCTATTAGCTCTAGAACTTTTCTTGTGGTCTCTGTGATTCTCTACATATAAGATTTTATCATCTATGAATAGAGATAATTTTACTTCTTTTTCAATCTGGGTGACTTCTGTTTCTTTTTCTTGTCTTATTGCTTTGGCTAGGACTTCTAATATGATATTGCAAAGAAATGGAGAGAGTAGACACTGCTATCTTGTTCTCAATTTCAAAGAGGAAACTCAGTTTTTCTCCATTTGGTATAATATTGGCTGTTGTTTTTTTCACATATGCTCTGAATAATGTTGAGGAATTTCCCTTCTATCCCAGTCTCCTTTAAGGTTTGCATCAACAAAAGGTGTTGAACTTTATCAAATCCTTTTTCTGCATCAATAGAGATGAACATATTGTTCCTTTCTTTTGTTCCATTGATATGGTGTATTATATTGATTTTCTAATTTAAACCATCCTGCATTCCCAGAATAATCCCACTTGGCATAGCTTACTACTCTTTTAATATGTTATTAGAGTCTGTTTGCTAGTGTTTTGTTGAGTTTGTTTGTTTGTTTTTTACATTTATATTCATAGAGATATTGGCCTGTAGTTTTCTTTTCTTGTGGTATCTGTCTGATGTTGGTGTTACTACATTTTAACTTCCTTTGTTTAACTTTGCTTTGTTTCACATTTGGTCAATGATATTTCCTATGAGAATTCAAGTGCTGGTGAAGTTACTTGATGTCAAGAGATAACTATTGGAGTTCTGTGGAAAATTTCCACTTAAAGAATAACGATCACAAATTGTGATTTTAGGAGGAATTGGAGATCAACATGAATGAGTGTCTTGGAGAGCCTTTTCTGACAGTTTAGCTCTCCATGGTAAGGATAATCACAATAATTTCATTTAACAAAGCAACACATCTATCATGCTAATGAGTGAATCCACACCTGGACAAGGAGGCTCTCCTTTTTCAAAATGCATTTTTCTTATGCTGATTTTACAATCAATTGTAAGTGATCCAGAGAAAGCATCTTCCAAGCTTATCCTGTTACCATTTTTTTTTTCTTTGCTTTAAAGAACTTCCTATTTCCTTTGAGTATAACTCCTGATGTTTTTTCCATGAGTTATTTATGTTTCAGTGTGGGAACTGGCCATTATTTTTATGCCCTACCCTGCAATGATCAGTAGGTAACAAAAGTCATTTTAATTACCAGTCATCATTCCTCCGAATTGCTATTGAACAGTGAAAGGAAAGTAGGATGCTGAAAATGTCATCCTTGTTAGAAAGTTAAATGGAAGAAAGAAAAAAATGATTGAATAACTTATTGATTTATTTTTTTCCAACAAACATTTACTGAGTACTAGTTCTTGGTGGTGCAGATACATCATGAAAGAGAACAAAACTTCCTGCCAACATGAAACTTGTTTTCTCATTGGACAAAAATGCATACAAAAAGTATGTTCAAAGATGACGAATGCAAGGGAGAAACAGAGCAGCATAAGAGATTATAGGGAAGGTGTGAGAAAGTTGTACTTTTACATGGGGTAAACCTGATTAGAAAGCTGATATTGAAGTAAACATTTGGAGCTCTTGAAGGGGTTATTAACTCTGTGAATATGAGGGGAGAGCCTTGCAGGCCAAGAGAATGGCTGAGCAAAGGGTCCAAGATGGGAAATGATTTCTGTGAAAAAGCAGGCCAATTACTAGAGTAGAGACAGAGGTGGAAATATAGGCTGAGAGAAGTAAGGGAGATTAATTTTATAGTCTTTTAAACCATTATAAGAAGTTAGGCTTTTTTTTAATGAAATGGGATACTATTTTATCTATTTCATGGTTTTGAACAAAGTAATGACATAATCTGCCTTAGCTTTTAAAGGATTTCAGAGTTGAGAAAATACTCAAGGAGAACAAGGATGAAAGGAGAACGACCTGTGCAGAAACCTTTCTCGGTAATCCAGATAAAAGATGGTGGAAGCCTGATCAGAGTGATAGCAATGGTAGTGAGGATGAGTGGCCAGATAATCGATATGTTTGAAGGTAGAGCAGACAAAATTTGCTGAGGCTTTATGTGTGGTATTGAGCAAGAGAAAAGTGTCAAGGATGATTCCAAATTTCTTCACTTCAGTAGATGGATGGTTATTGAAAACTAGATAAAGACTCCAAGTCAGGTGGCTTTATAGGAAAATGAGTGACTGTGGTGCATCCCAACAGAGATCTAGTAATTTGAATTTAGAATATTTTTGCATATTACTCAAGGCACAAGAATATAAGCATCAATTTTCATGGTGACCCTATTTTATTTTTTTCCTTTTTTCACCCATCTCTCTCAGTCCTGGATTGATCAAGAATCAGAGCCCATCATTCAAGTAGCTGTTGATACATTTTTTTGCTGTTGTTGATTTTCTGGTTGTGACTCCAGTTCCTGAAAGTAATGAAAAATTGTCCTTGGGAAGATGGATTAAATTTATTTGGCAAATGCCAGTTCTATTTTGTCTCTTATCGTAGCTTTTTCTTCGATAATGAACACAAGCTAACAGGAGAAGCCCAGGGTTCAGGCTTTTTAAAATGCCAGGAGTAGTTTTGTTGGCAGCTTTGCTGAATTCTACAAAAGCTAAAGTACACTGTACTAGTATTTTTCCTTTAAGTTCCTTCTATGAGATAATAAGCATTTCACAATAATTTTCCACATTTATCTGTATCATGACCTCTTTAGAGTGCTGTTGACAAAATATTATAGTCTTAATTTGTTTCTTCCTTTTCTGTTTTGGAATTACACCTTAAATTATTTAGTGGTAATTTTTACTATAGCCATTATATAGTAATAGCAGAATGTGTATATTAATAACATCTGCATATGGATTCTTGGTTTTATTACCTATCTTGGTTTCTTAAATAGCAATAGCTAATTTATAAAATAATTACTGTTATTTTAGAAATTTCAGTTGAAACAAGATAGTCTTGTGTTAGTGTGATTCCATGTATAGAAACTAAATCTGAAACATTATATTTTACATTGGGAAATCCATTCTAATTTTGGTTTTACAATATTTACCATTCGTGTGTTCAATTTATAAATAGATCTATATAATATTAATTAAAAATTCAGATAAATTTTAGGAATCAGATATTACCCCTACATATAAAGAGTTGGTGTAGTGCCTAAGGCACTTGACTGCTAACCAGAAGGCTGGCGGTTCAAACCCACCAGCCACTCCTTGGAAGGAAGGTTGGGCAATCTACTGCCGTAGTGGTACTGCCTCGGAAACCCAAGGAGGGGTCGCTATGAGTCAGATCTGACTCAAGGGCAATGGGTTTGGGATAAAGAGTTGGTAATTGTATATGGAAAATAAAAATAAATATTCATAATAATGTAAGTGAATAAAACCACCTAAGGTAATTATATGATGACTATATGGGAGTGTTAGAATCATGAGCTAGTACATGAGCTTCTATTCAAATTGATAATTAAGTCATAATGAAAAAGGAACAAGAATGAAAAGTGGCAGTCATGTGAAAGTTAGGTAGAATATATCATTGGGGATATTTTGACAATTGTCAGTGGCATCCTTGGGATGAGTAATCTCATAGAGTTGAAGAATGTAAATAGAGATGACCAAAACATCACAGCTTTAGGGAAGGCAAAGTAAAATGGAAAAAGTCCTGATTATGAAAAGAAAACTAGACACTAACATAAGCAAGGCTTCTCTGACCATCAGCAAAGACTTCAGCTCTGAGGAGCAGATGAAGGGCAAGGACAGTTATGACTACTACCTAGATCCCATGTATCCAAAGCACCATCAATCTGCCAGTTTTTTGTTTTGTTTTTTCCTAATTGTCCTTGTAACCTTTTCTATTCTCTCTCTTCTCATGGTTACTTTCATTGTCTACATGATCTCTTGCTTGGACTATAACCACCAGATTTTTCAGATTTCAGTTTTGCCTTTTCTTTCTCCATACCATAGCTGGAGAATTCTTTCTAAAAGGTGAATGTGATCATGTCATGTTCCTGCTTAAAACTCTTTGATGACATTTCAGAATGCTGAGAATAGGTTCAAGTTCTTAATGCAACTTACAAGAGTTTCTGACTTCATGACTCACCATTCTCTCAACTCTTGGGAGTGGCTTTGCTACATTCTGTCATACCTCTGGGCCATTGATCTTAAGTTCCTGTCCTCCTGGGTCATATTTATTCAACTTCCACATCTCTAGCCCACCAGCCACTCCTCAGAAGGAAGACTGGGCAATCTACTTCCATAGAGTTACTGCCTCAAAAACCCAAAGAGGGGTTGCTATGAGTTGGGATCAACTCAATGGCAGTGAGTTTGTTGTTTGTTTGTTTAAAGAGATAGATGGAAAGTGTCCTAAAGTATCCTATATAAGAGCTCCGATTAAGGGGGCTTCAGGACAGTATCTAACACAGTGCCTGCCATAAGATAAATATTCAAGACTCTTCAAATAAATCGCTTTGTTTCCTCATTCTAAATATAGTCTAGGAAACTATTTTCACTCAGGTAGAGGTTGAGTCAAAATAGAAGAATTTTTTTTTCTCCTAGAAATAAACATGAACAACTGAGGTTCGTAAAGAATGGCCTTTTCCTCTTTGGTAAACTGTCTTAGACCTTGTTGTGGGCAGTGAGAGAGGGCAAGGATGAGAGAGTAGTACAAATAATGGTCTCACCTTTGAAGACAACTTTCATCAGAGTCTTTGTCTAGAAATCCCTCAACCTCTTTAGATCAAGGAGTCAGTTAGGATGGTGGATCAATAATGCTCTGATCAGAGAACAGAAGCCCACTCACAAGGGATTTTGAACACAAATAATGATGAACCTATTTATACAGATGTGGGCAGGGTTATGGGAATCGACAAGAAATGTGAAACACCCAAGGACCAGCCAAAACAAGGAGCTTCTACCCCTTAGGCCTAAAATAATGGCATTAACAGAGCTGATGCTGTGAAGAAGGTTTATATTATAGAAGGAGTAGCCTTAGAGCTAGTGCCAAAACCACAGCAGGGAGGGAACAGGGAAATAAATACCCTGATCTCTCTCCTATTGCTCTGATCTCTTCAGCTGTCTCCTACTGCTCATACCCAACTAGAAGTTAGAAGGCAAGAAAACGCAGGGGCTACATCCCACAGAGATCTTCCTCTAACCCACTTGTGCATAGAGATCGGAAGGGCAGTGATGAACAGGGCATGGAGTTGGGAGATGGGAACATGGAGCATAACCAGCACAAGCAATCACTTGACTTTTAATTTCTTTCTACCATACAATTCTTAGTTCCATGCTCTACAGCCCACAGGGAAGATCCTTAGGCCTTATCAAGCACCCTACATTCCAACTTGAGCATCATTTTCTGAGCTTCCATCTCCAAGGAGCTTTTGCCTTTCCCTGCCCTAGATATGTTTCCATTCCTTAAGATGGAGCCAATCCCAATTCACAGTGTCATTGTCCAGCTCTGCTGGCAAGGTACAGCTGATTCACATACAAGAAGGCTGGCTCTGTGTCTTACTAACCAAGGATCATGCCCGGAGAGGCTGATTCCTTGACCCACTCAATAGGCCATTCAGTACTTTTGCAGGGCTTGAAAAAAACCAAAGAAGTGGTACAGTCCTGGGTCCCCTACACAGCGTTGCTCCCTGAATCACCAAGTGCTCCATCTACAAGGAAAATGGTGAAATTAAAAACTAAATTTCAATTTTTTTGAAATGGAAGATCTGGCAATTCTTGTCACCATCAAGGCTTTCCTCAAGTCGTAAAGATACCACCTTAGTAGGATTGGCATATTTATCCATTGAAAACACAGGATACCATATGGTACGTACTTATTCCAGAAGCCTATTTTCTTTAATCTGAAATTCAAATGTTCTTGGGCATCCTGTGTTGTATCAGGTGACCCTACTTGGGTAGACACAATGTTCAGTGAATGTTGTGAGACACTCTTGGCAGGGAATGCAGAGAGACCCAGAAGAGAAGTCACATCAGGTCTCCTAGGAAGAAAACTGCACAGAGAGGCTTGTAATATTTTCACTGTGTGATATCATGAGGCATTTAGAGTAAGGTTCCATTTTACCATAGTAGATCTATTGCAGGGTGGCCTAGGCAGCACTTGCATTTGGCAGGATTTTCCTTGCCTCTATTCAGTATTTTATAATACTTTACTCAAAAGCCTAGTCTGTCATGCTGTGTGATTTGTCTATTTCCAGATATCCTGAAAGTGTTGCTTCTTGGTCATTTTTATGAGCCCTGAAAGTTCTGTTAGTAAGCATTATCCATGGCAAATGACCAATTTCAAAATTTGCTAAGCTAGTTATAATCAGAATTTTTGCAATCAGTTATTTTGCTAAAAAATGTCATGGTGTTAATGGACTATGCAACATTAAGGAACAACGATTAATCTGCAAGACATGTCATAACATGCATGAATTTAGAGGCCATTATGCTGTGTGAAGTTGTTGTTGTTGTTGTTGTCACATACCATTGAGTCAGACTGACTCATAGCGACCACTCCTTGGGTTTCCAAGGCCGTATCACTACAGAAGTAGATTGCCCAACCTTCCTTCCGAGGAGTGGCTGGTGGGTTTGAACTGCCAGCCTTCTGGTTAGCAGTCAAGTGCCTTAGGCACTATAATACCAGAGCTCCTATTATTGAGTGAAGTTAGTCAATCAAAAAAGGACAAATATTGTATGAAACCACTATTGTAAAAAGTCAAGAAAGGGTTTCACAAAAAAAAGAAATATTCTTTGATGGTTACCAGGAGTGGGTGGGGAATAGAGGACAAACTACTAGCTGGGAAAAAAAAAAAAAAAAACCTCACTGCCATCGAGTTGAATTTGACTCAGCGATCCCCTTTGACTTGCTAAGGCTATAAATCTTTATGGAAGCAAACTGCCTCTCTTTCTTCCACAGAACGGCTGGTGGGTTTGAACCACCAACCTTTTGATTAGCAGCCAAATACCTTAACCACTACTCCACCAGAGCTCCTAAACCACTAACTAGAGGGTTGAAAAAAGAGAATGACAGAGAGAGAAAAAGAAAGACATAAGCCACCAGAGCTCCCAAAGTAATATATGTATGTTGAAAAAAAATCAGGGTGTTAATATTACTGTCAATAGAATAATTTTGATTGAAGTAAATAGTAAAATACACAGAGCTTGATATAACACTTATTGGTGGTTCATTCTTTCTACTGTATGGATATACTACAAATGAAAAAGAGAAGGTTTGGGTGCAATTTATTTTTTAATTTGGACTAATTCTGTGTCGACATTAAGACTACTAATTTAATTTAGGGACACAGAAAATATACTTTATAACCCAGAATCTAGTTTATGTTCTATCTATATTAGTCACTCAGTGAATATTTATAAGGTGAATTGATGAATAAAGTAATGAATTAATGAAAAGATCTACTCTAGAAAAGATAGCCTATATTTATGTGGTTGCTCATTATAGGATTTTCAAAAATGCAGAAGAAAATAAAAATTTTCAAGCAAATTATGATCCAGAGATGATCACTAGAAAGATTTTAATGTATTTACTTGTACGATTAAATGGAGCTCTGGTAGCATAGTGGCTAAGGCACTTGACTGCTAACCCGAAGGCTGGCGGTTCAAACCCACCAGCCACTCCTCGGAAGGAAGGTTGGGCAACCCTACTTCCGTAGTGATACTGCCTCGGAAACCCAAGGAGGGGTCGCTATGAGTCGGGTCCGACTCGACGGCACATAACAACAGCAACAACAACAACAACATCCTTATAGTGTTGTAGCCTATTTTTTTCCCTCAATATTTTAAACGAGGGTTTTCTTACTACAAATTATTTTGGAAAATATTATTATAATGGCTGTATACTATTTTAACATATGTTGTTGTTGTTTTTGTTGTTATGTGCCGTCGAGTCGACTCCACTCTCAGCTACCACTCCTTGGGTTTCCAAGGCGGTATCACTACAGAAGTAGATTGTCCCATCATCCTTCCAAGGAGTGGCTGGTGGGTTTGAACCTCCAGACTTCTGGTTAGCAGTCAGGTGCCTTAGGCACCACGCTACCAGAGCTCTCATCATAAACCTTAGATATAAAAAATTACATGATAATTATTCTACTTGATAGTTACTGCTTCTTCTCTATTAATGTAAATGACTTTGCCAATTAATATAAGTTTTAAAGAATCTGTGAATCACTGAATTTAAATGTATTATAAACTTTTCTAGTGCCTAAGGCATTTGACTGCAAACCTGAAGGCTGGTGATTGAAATCCACCAGCCACTCCTCAGAAGGAAGATGGGGCAATCTACTTCCCTAGTGATAACGCCCTCAGAAACACAAGGAGAGGTAGGTCCCTGTGAGTCAGATCCAACTCAACGGCAGTGAGTTTTGAGTTATACAGCTTAAAAAGCAGAAAATATATTTTGCTGGATAAATTTAGTTTTTTTGGCAGAGGGCCTCAATCATGCATAGATGCATGATTTAGATGCATTATTAGCTAGTACTGGAATAGCTAATAACCTGTGCTTATTTTTAAGAGGTCATCAAATGTGACATGACCTGTATAGTATCGGAGGTGGTTTGATCCATGCTGGATGCTGGGAAAGGAGTATATGGAGCAAGGGGACAGAGAGGGGAACACTGCAGGGCCCAGTGTTTCTCATGCTGTAAAATCCACTTAATAATCTAGACTACTGAGTTCACTATGTGAACTGACTAAGGAGAACGCATGTGTGTTTTCCTGTCAGAATCCACAAAATGGTGACTCTCTGGCTGAAAGGAAGCAGTAGATGTATTTCCAGTATTTGAATTTGAGAGCCTTTAGGTGGAGCATGGACACTCCATTTTGGCAGACGCATCACTTTCTATTTGCCTCACACCAGCCAATTTACACGTTTATATTACTAGCCCTGCTCCAGTAAGACATCAGATTTTGAGACCTCAATTTACAACTTCTATTTCCCGATTCCTTATGCTTTTTGTTTTTCATTTTTCTATCATCTGCATGATGTTTCAGGTAATTTTCTTCAAGAAGTGTAAATGAGTGAGATATTGCCCAGTCCTTGCTTATCTAAAGATGTCTTTCTGTTTCCCTCGCACATTAAAGCAACTTGGCTGTTTGTAAACTCAATGAGTCTAAGAGCTTTTCCTCAGAACTCTACTCTGTAACTCCATTGTCCTATATCGGTTGATTTACAATGCTAGTAAAATTTTGGAGGTAGTGCAAGAGTAATTTTGTTTCAAATTTGTAGAACCCTTTATATTAATGACTTCTATTAGTTAAGAAACAGTTCTTTCACTGAGCTTTTAATTATTGCTTCTATTACTAATGATTCCTCAGTAATCCCATAATTCTGAGAGCAAAATTTTGTTCTCCATCCTTATTTTTTCATCTCCTCCTACTTAATTGCTTTCAAATGTATTATCTTTTTCTGTAATTTCTAGATCATGTTCTGAAAGTTGTCCTCTACATCAGTAATTCAATTTTCTCTGAGATTTAATGTTACTCTTTGCTGCTTCCAAAACAGACTGTGTTTCTGTTCCGAAATTCCTCCTTCTCTCTCTCATCTCTTTCTGTTTGTGTCTACTTATACAGCCTTTTAACTGCCACCTTTTCCTGCTTCATGGTTTTCTGTTCTTAATTTCAAAAAGATCATCTTTACTCTTATCCTTATGAGAAGTCTCTATTATAACAGTGAGATCTGCCTTTGAATTTTCATAGTTTTCCCCTGATTTTGCAGTAATTTACATGGAGTTCATGCTATTTTCAATTTCCAATTATTTTTGAGGGGGGAGCATTCTAGCCACAGTCACATTTACCAATAGTAAATTTTTTAATGAGAGTGCAATCCTCATTTCCACAGAAGACTTTCATCTATTGTTATTTTTTCATGCCTAAAATTGAACTTCCTCCTATACCTCTTGCTGAGATCTTTCCATAGTTTCATTTTGAATAATGAAAAACAGAAGCTTTATTTCATTGACTATATCATTACCCAATATGTATCTTCTAAGGAAGGATAGAGAATAGAGAAAGATAGGATGTTTGTATCTAGTTATCTACCATTAATATACAAAATGCAGTACAGAAAGGGGAAAAATCAGTAGATACCTTTCTATTACATCTGGAAATATTGTTCATACAAAGGTACACGAGCAAGACAGTGATGAATCTCAGTTTACCATTACTTTGGGGGGAGATGGTTTTACTCTCTTACTGAGTTTTGACATGATGATTATGAAAAATATCAAGAGGATGTAGGAAAAGGGTAAAAATAGCAAACAGAGGAAGACCAGTAGAAAGCAAAAGGAAGACACGTAATATATCAGATAGATTACCTGTCATTAATTTAAAACTGAATACCCCCTGAAGATAGTCGAGTGTCAGATCTTCGTTCCAAACTACTGTGTAACACATTACGATGATTTAAGTGCATAATGGAAAACATTGCTTTGGTAGTTTTCTCTTTGCTCATCCAAAAAAACAGTATATTTAAACCTCCCTACAATTTTGATCTGCTTCTCTCTTCCTTGTTCTTTTGCTGTTTTTATGCCACCAACTGTCTGCATGCAAGAGCTTCCAAGGGCAGGAAATAACTCTTGGCTTTTGATTTCTTTTTTCCTTCCTGTGATGTTTACCTGATTTAGAGTGGAACTAGGTTGGCTGATTTTGCTGTTGGTATGAGCTCTTAGTTATTTTGACTCGAAAGTTGTAAGTTATTTGATCACATATGCCTTTTCCTTCTGACGAATTTAGAGAAGTTTTCATTGATATTTTTCCCCACAGCAAGATTGCACTCCTTGGGGAAATGTTAGCGGCCAGATTTAACATATGTATGTGGTTTTGATTTCATGGCATTATTCATGAGGACAGGATAAGGAAATAAGTCTTTGTGTCATGCACCATAGAAGAAAAATTAAATACTTCTATTAAAAACACATTTGTTTTATTTAACATGGATATCTCATATCTGTCTTCTTTCCCATTAATTTTTACTGATATAATTCAATTTATTTGTCAAAATATTGCTCTTAACAGTGTAAATGGAAAATCTTCCTATACCATTACTCAAATACAGGTATTGGAAATTGAGGGAGCAGCATCTCAACAGTTTTTCAGTGGTCAACTAAAGCATTTCATTTTATCTTACTCATTACCATTATTAAGTTTCTAAATTATTTGCATGATATGAAATAACTACAAAAGACGTTTAACTGGGAGGCAGAATTTGGGTTTTGATTTGCCAATATCTAGCTGGCTGGCCATTGGCAATTTTCATAATTGTCTTACCCTGCAATTCAAAACCCAAATTTATAAATTGAAAAACTGGCATGAGACCATTTCTGATGAATTTTTCAACATGAAAACACAATAATCTTATGATTTGGAATAAATCTAAAATGTCACATACATACCATTTGTTTTGTGCAAGAGATCTACGGAAAGTGTGACCTCAAAGAAAGCCAAGCCATGCTTTGGAGACATGTTTCAGGGAGTAAGGTTGGAGAAAAGGGCTTTTGTTTGGAAGCAGTATGAGAAAGTGGGCTAACAACAGACTGTAGAGAGCTTTGAGTATCATTTTTTTTTTTTTCTTTAAATCATGAGGACTCCTGGGGCTTTTGAGCAGGTATCTTTCATGAATGTTTTGGTTATATCGTGACACTCTAACAGGAACACACATAAGTGTATTGCTTGAACAAACGGGATTTATTCTCTTACAGTTTTGGAGGCTAGAAGTCTGAGTTCAAAGTGCCAGCTTTAGGGGGTGGGTGAAGGCCTCTCAACCTTGAGCTTCGGCTCTGCCTCTTGCTCCCAGCACACTGAAGCTAGAGGCTCTCTTAACTCAGACAGCTGCTGGCTGCTGAGGCTGACAAACCCAAGGTCTACAAGTAAAACGGCACAGTCCCAAAATTATCAAACAATATGGCAGGCCACTAGTTCAAGTCCAAAAACAGTCACAAGATTGGCAGAAAACATGGCAGGTTACTGAGATGAAGACTCAGTCAAATGCAGAATCCAGATGTGCCCAAAAGCTAGAAACTGTCCTCAAAGCTGCTTCTTATATACAGGAAGCAGACCTCATCCTTAAGGCAGCTACTCAGCTGCTCACAGTAGATTCCACCATGGAGTTGATTATCAGTCTTCTCATGGGGAATAACTACATACAGCTGCCCAGACACTCATAACCAGGCCCAGCCAAGTTGACACACAACCTTAACTACCACAGTGAATGAAGTATGAACCATGTAGATGGGAAGGAACTGGAGACAGGAAGGAGGCCTACAGTTTCTTCCAATAGTCTGAGTACAAAGTGATTAGCACTTGGGTTCAGTAGAAGCAGAGATTTTATAGATTCAGAGAGATTTTAATTGAAGCATAACTTGTTGTTGTTGTTATGTGCTGTCCAGTCGGACCCAACTCGTAACGACCCCCTCCTTGGGTTTCCGAGGCAATATCACTACAGAAGTAGATTGCCCTATCTTCCTTCTGAAGAGTGGCTGGTGGGTTTGAATCACCAGCCTTCTGGTTAGCAGTCAAGTGCCTTAGGCACTATGCTACCAGAGCTCCCATACTAGGGTTCAATAATAATTATCCCATAATTGGAGAAAGACACTCACACTTACGACTGATAAAAAAGGGTAATATTTCTTCCTAGAAATGTTGGAAACATAGTTTGAATGTGTCATCTGGAAATTCAGAAGCATGTTGGAGGGAATAAGTGTTGTATTATTTATTGGTCCTATAAGCTTTTTGATGAAAGATTGATAAGCATGAATTTAAAAAGTAACATATATTTGATGAAAACTCATTCATGTTGGTGTCTATACTTATTGTCATTGGTAAAATCACATTTTTGTTGATAAGGTAATTTCACTGATTCTTGTATTCTTGAATGCGTAATTGGTTTCCAGTTGAAGATTAAGAATCTGATGTAAATTAGATGTCAGAAAAAGTAATAGCTTTTTAAAGTGGTCTTAAATCATATGCTACAGTAATAATAATAAAGAATTTTAGGTATCTGGTAAGGCACTTACTAAACTTCAACCTAAGATTAATTTTTAAAATAAAAATTGCTGTTATGAATTAGCTTCCTACTTAAAATTCTGGGCATTCTACCATGATAATAAGTATGAATTCATAATACAGTAATAACCCCTTGCTTAAAATCAGGGTATATTTTAAGCTAAATGTTATTATTAATGTACCACGTAAGTATATTCTTGTGTGCTGACATTCCCAACTAATTACATTTGAAATATAGTTAAATGGAGCCAAGAGCTACTTCTCTTTAATCAAAATCTACATAATAAAAATACCTTTAACACGTTAAAACAGAAGTGTCTGAATATTCATTAGATTATAGATAGCCATAGGTAATGCTTTTTAAAAAAAAAAAAAGTTACGATTTATTCTTCATTAAGTTACTTGATGGTTTGGTCAATTTTATTCCAAGCATGTGCTATTTATTTTCTTTTATGTATTTTTAAATAATCTTTATTATTTTTCTTATATATCTGGAAACAATTTTTATAATTGCAGAGAAGCTAATATAGGAAAAATGTTTTGGATGAGTGTTAGAATCTGTGTTGCAGCATATTCAGAAACTGCAGGCATTTCTGTAGATTGAATAAGTTATCAGACTCACTGCTGTCAGGTTGATTCGACTCAGAGCACCCCCTCCTTGGGTTTCCGAGACAGTATCTCTGTGGAAGTAGATTGCCCAATCTTCCTTTCAAGGAGTGGCTGGTGGGTTTGAACTGCTAACCTTATGGTTAGCAGTCAAATACCTTAGGAACTATGCCACCAGATCTCCCATATTAAGTTATTAAGATCTAAGAAACCAAGGGTTCTCAGCTCCATTTAATTTCAGTTCCTCAGAGCTGAACACCAGTAGATCAGATCAGTTACACATTGTGAACCTTTCCAGTGATGATATAATATCTCTAAAGAAAAGAATATGGCCATGATGGAAACTTCTAGAAGTCCAATCACTTTTCTCCTTCACATGAGGTCCCTCCAGTTTTAATGAATAATAATGAATCTTGATGTTGACCTAAAACTGATTATTTCAATATTTATGTTATTTAAAGAAAGAGTGGTATTGAAGTTTTAGAATATTTTTTATGGAAGTATTTTAGTATTGAAATGAGTGACATTTATAATATCACCTATCTAGTATAAAGGAGCTCTGGTAGCATAGTGCCTAAGGCATTTGACTGCTAACCAGAAGGCTGTCAGTTCAAATCCACCAGCCACTCCTCAGAAGGAAGGTTGGGCAATCTACTTCTGTAGCGATAACACCTCGGAAACCATGGAGGGGTCTCTATGAGTTGCGTCTGACTTGATGGCACATAACAACAACAACAACATCTAGTATAAATGATAGAGATTGGGTTTCCATTTTTTAGGTCTTGTATCTTACTAAAAGAAACAATTATACATAATTGGACTGTATGCTACATAAACCTTGACTTGTAAGGCTAACATTTTTTTTCCATTATATACTTTGTTCCCAATAGTTTGGGAATCTTTTTTTCACTTAAATAAGACTGTCAAAAATGTCTTTACAAACTCTTCAATGACATTATTTTTAGTGCCTACAAAATAGTCAACTACATGGGTATGCCAGTTCTACTCTTCATATATTAATTCTATTTTTTAGTTGATTCTCTTTTGGGGAGATAGATAGATATAACATTGGCAATTGTGACTATTTTATTCCACTTTTTCCCCCTAATACTTAACATTCAATTGATGTTTCACATCTTATTGCATTGCCCTAATCTTTTAAATACTAGTGCTATTTGTCTTCCTCATGATTTTAATGGTATTTTGTTTAATGTTTTAGCACTAAGAATGATGTTGTTAGTTTGTAACAGATATATCTATTTCCTGTAAAGTACTTTAAACCTTATGAACAGGAATATATTGATGTTCCTTATTTTTATTTTGACATGTTTTACCTGTAGTTTCAAAGTGAAGTGGGCTTACAAAAGCATTTGCTGAAATATATCCTATCGTTATTCAAGGGTTTTATAGTTCCTAAATAATACTGTGTGAATAAAAGCATTTTAAAGTAAGGGATATTTGGAAGGCATTGATTACTATACTCATGGAGACTTACAATGTACCTTAAGTTTATTATAGACACAAAATTTTAATAGTTTAAAACAATAACAAAAGTCTTTAAAATCATAATTTAACAAACTCTTCTTAGCAAGCAGGTAATATATTTTAATTTTATATTCACGTTATTATATAATAACTAGTGCTTTGATCAAATTTTAAAAAATGCTACTGATTTTAAGTGAGATCAGGACCCCGTCCATTACCTCCTAGCCATTTTCAGAGAAAGAAATTGATTTTCTTGATTTTTATTCAATTAGTCCCAATTCAAAGATATATATGTAGAAAATATTATTTATTAGTTCTGGCAAGAGAATTAGCATCCATCCTTAGTTTTTAGAACATGTACAACCCCATCCCCAATTTGTGTAATCCTACTGGTTATTCCATTGGGGATTTGATAAGGTGGAACTACATATTTGTGGTCATACAGTCTTCTTTCTTCATACACTTCTATTTCCTTCTGAGTAAAGAGAGAAGTAATCCTGGTTTTATCTCTTCAGCAAGTCAATATCATAAGAAATTGTACTATTCTGGGTTTAAAAAGGTCTTAAAAACGCAAGGAAACTAGAAACAACATGTGGTCCTGCATTTGATTCTGATTCAAGGACATCAGCAGTACTGGAAATTTGGGGGCACGCAGAAAATTTGAGTAGGACTAGGTATTAGATGACGTAATAAAATACTGAAATGGAGATATGATAGTCCTTGATTGGGGAAAAACATTACGAAACATATGTATCGTATGATCTCATTTTGAAAAAAAATATGTCGTATGTGTATATGATTATCCATTTGGAATGATGCATTAAGATGTAGTAATGGCAATCTGTACTTGGAGAGAACCTGACTCCCCATCCCCCCTATTTTTTCTGTATTCTTCTAATTCCTAAAATGTACATAACTTCTTTTAAAAAAAATACACAATTTACTTTTTTATTTAAAAAAAAAAGAGAATTAAACCCTTTGTTAACTTTCTGGGTCAATATAAAAATGCCTTAAAGAAAAGTCAAGCAACTAATTTTCTTCTAAGAAGGAAGTAGGATGTGAAGAAATACTTTTGGTTTGTTACCTCATAAACAATGAGTTGAGGTTACTGAGAAAATTAGTAGAGATGTCTTGTAAATATGGATTGTGTATCTAGATTTCATTTCGTATTATTCAATTTCCATATATACGTCAAGGAAGTTCTTAGAAAGCCAGGAAATTGTTAATAAAACAGTCCCTTTTTTCTGCATGTCAAAAACCTCTGCTTGTGGTCAAAACACCAAACCAAACTCACTGCTGTCTAGTCAACTTGACTCATAGACACCCCTCCTTGGGTTTCTGAGGTGGTATCTTTATGGAAGTTGATTACCCAGTTTTCCTTCTGAGGAGTGGCTGGTGGGTCTGAACTGCTAGCCTTCTGGTTAGCAGCCAAATGCCTTATGCACTATGCCACCAGAGCTCCATGTAAAGCTATGTGTATGTTACTGTGGTTGTGGCTGTCAGGGGGCCTCAGCTTCTCTGCAGTAATGTTTGATTATAAAGGCGTATGTCCTTCATAACAAGTGCTAATAAAAATAATGGAAGTTTCACAGATTTCATGTCCATCTGCTTTAAAAATGTTCTTGGCATATTACATGTTCTGAGCTGGTGGCTGAGACACAACAATAATAAAATAATGTGATTATCAGTGGAAGGGTTTTGAGGACTTGCATAAATTAACTAATAAATTTATAAATTAAAAAAGTACATAAATTAAAAAATATGCTTAGTAACAGAAGAAGCTGATTCCAAGATTTAGAAGATGGAGAAACTAAGGTACTAAAATAATTAATCCAAGGTCCAAAACAGTCCATTAAGTGACCAGGGGATATAATCATTACAAGTGATCAATTTTTGTCCTTTTATTTATCCATTTGTTCATTCAAGAAGTATTTTTGAGTCAGTGCCAAACTATGCCTTAAGAATTTATAGATATACCAAAGTCTTAATCCCAGGTACCTGTAAATGTGAACTTGTTTGGGAATAGTATCCCCAAAGATGTTTTCAGTTGTGGAAGGTGGGTAGGTCCTGATCCAATATGACTGATGCCCTTTGAAAAAGAGAACAAACAGACACAGAAGGAAGAATCCTGGTCAAAAGAGGGATATGCAGAACAGAATCTCAAGTTATTATAGATGCCAGACTTTCTGGAGCCATGTAGTCTTGATGAATCTCTGAAACTATTGCTCTGAGATAATCTTTAAGCTGTACCCAAAAATATCCCCTGAAGTCTTCTGAAAAAAAAAAATAATAATTTAGCTTAACGAGTAAAGAATGTCTGCCTTGAGTATTATGCTTTTTTAAGAACTATCTATATGGGAGCAAATTGACAACAGCAACTTGAAAGATTAGATAAAAACCTTAGGGGACAGTTTATGTTAAAGGGAGAGAAACTACTCAAAAAAGGAGGGTAAGAATGGTTCATAACTTGAAAGATGTAATCAGTGTTACAGAATTGTACACAAAGAAATGTAGAAATGGTTGAATTGGTATATGTTTTGCTGTGTATATTCTCAATGACAAAAAAAAGTAAATAAAACAAAAAGAACTTACGGTCAACCTGGAGAAATTCATGGTCACAGATAATAACTATAGACTGCTCATGATGCTATACTATAGGTATTTATTAATTTACTCAACAGATAACTTATTAAATGCCTCCAATAATTCAGGTACTATGCCAGTCACTGAGCATACTGCTAAAAAAAAATAGGTAAGATCCCTCTTCTCATACCAATCATATTCTAGCTGTGGAGAGGGCTGACAATAACAGATTAACAAGAAAAACATCTGGTTTCTATGAGTACTGTTAGGAAAATAAAACAGGAGGATCTGATTGGGAATCTTGGGAGCTCATTCTGGTTGGTTGGCCCAGAAAGCTGAATCTGAGACTCAACCTGGGATTAGAATTTTAAACCAGGCTAGTTTCAAGAGCATGTGCAATCCTGGTAGAGGGAACAGCAATACAAATGTTCCCAGGTGGAAACATGCTAGTTTTCCAGGATTCCAAATAGGTTAGTCTGACAGGCGCATAGGAAGCTGGAGGAAAGGTAGGTAGGGGCCAGATATGGACCCTTGTAGACAGGCCTGCCATTTCCTGTTGTGAGGCCTAGGGGAGGATACAAATGAAGACTCTTATGACATCTCTAATGTTATAAATCTAACTCCAACTCCTGACTGACAAATGCACTCTCCTTCTACCTTGATAAATATGCTTTTACATATACATATTTAAGTATGTATAGGTATAATTATGTATACAGTGTGTATACGTATTTAAATATCGATATAAAGCTATAAGGCTTGTATAACTAAAAGTTACAAAATATTAAAGGTGACTAAAATTAGTTTTTATTGCATATTTTTGGATGTACCATTAATGGGCTGGTGATGTTATATTCATAATGTAATAAAAACATGCCTAAGTTATGAACTAAAAACCAAACCTACTGCCATGAAGTTGATTCCAACTGGTAGCAACACCATAGGACAGCATAGAACTGCCCCATAGGATTTCCAAGGTAATAAATCTTTACAGAAGCAGACTGCCTCATTTTCTCCTAAGGAGTAGCTGGTGGGTTCAATGGCCAACATTTTGTTTAGTAACTGAATGTCTTAAGCACTCTGCTACCAGAGCTCCTTATAGACAAATCTATATTTATTCCTTAGAATGTATGTTTCTTGCTTTCATTTAGCAAAATCACCATTATGCCTATATAATAAAAATAGCCACATAATCTATGATTATTGACAGCAATGATCTAAAGGAATTAAAAATAAAATGTACTTGTATTCAAACTATCCAAGATTTAAGTGTGTAATCAAATTGTAAGTCAATGCAAATAAAGCTGAAAAATCAAAATTTTAATGTTTACTTAAAAATTGTTTTCCTAAAATACTCAAAATTCCTTATTACAATAAAAGGGAAAACACTAATTATAATACATGCATATTAAATTATTTATTTTAATGATTTAATTACAGTTTATGTAAGTTTAAAACTATTTTAGTTTTATAACATACCTATATTACATCTCATAAATACAACACAGTTCTGGTATCTAGCATTTATCTACTTGTGAGAGCAAAGAATTAATATCATGCATCATGGTCCTAGTGGTACAGTAGTTAAAACAGTTGGCTGGGAATCAAAAGGTTACCAGTTCAAAACCACCAGCAGTTCCATGGGAGAAAGATTTGGCAGTCTGCTTCCATAAAGATTTATAGTCTTGGAAATCCTACAAGACAGTTCTATTCTGTCCCACAGGGTGCCTATGAGTTGGGATTGACTTGATAACAGTACATTTGTTTTTTTGGTTTTCTCATTCAATCGGAAGGAAGATTTGGTAATCTACTTCCGTAGCGAAAACCCAAGGAGGGGCCGCTTGCTATGAGTTGGATCTGACTAGATGGCAGTGAGTGAGTCATTCATGTTACATGTAGACCTACTTCATATACAAATTTGAGATCAAAATGAATTTCCTGCTGTTACACAGCTTTTCTTAGCTGACATATGCAATTGTTGCACAGTATGTCCTGAATTATGAAAACCTCTGGAAACATGAATGAGATAATGAACAGAAGCAATAAAATGAAATCTTATTTCTGTCCTGTAGGGTTTCCAAGGCTATAAATCTTTATGGAAGCAGACTGCCAAATCTTTCTCCCATGGAGCTGCTGGTGGTTTTGAACAGACAACCTTTTGATTCCCAGCCAAGTGTTTTAACTACTGTGCCACCAGGATCATGATGCATGATCTTAATTCTCTACTCTCACAAGTAGATAATTGACGAATACCAGACTTGTTATATTTATGAGATGCAATGTAGGTATGTTGTAAAACTAAAATAGCACGTTGGGGAAATGCTGTTTTGTTATGCCTGGCTATAGTGTATCGACACTGTCTAAAAAATGGTTTTGACAATCTAATTAATGTGCCTCTTTTCATATCTAAGTGGTCAAGTCCTCCCTGGTTTTAAGAAAAACATGTAAATCTATGATGTTTGGTAGTGACAAAACTTAAAATCTTTTGTGCCACTTGGACAGAAAGTCCCTTTTGGCTTTGAAGATGAAAGGAAACTGATGTTGAGAAGTGTTTCTTGGTCTGAATGATGGTTATTACAAGATCAGATGTTTTGGATTACTGGCTGTGCCATGGCTGGCAAACTTTTTCTGTAAAGAGCCAGGTGGTAATTATTTTAGGATTGGTAGGCCATACGATCTGTAGCTATTATTCAACTCTGCTGTAGTAGCCCCAAAGCAACCATTGACAATATGGAAGCAAATGGGTTTACTGTGTTCCAATAAAACTTGATTTGCAAAACTACACATCAAGCTGTAGTTTGCTACTCCTTGTGATATGCCAGCATTGACCTCTAGATCCCAAGTGACAGAGGCACCCATTGTTCTTTGATAAATTTATTATCGATGTATTTTGATATGCTTAAGTGTGGGGCCCAGGGCAGCTCTAATTGCAAATTTTAAAGATGGTGCTGCTAGTAGGAGAGTGTAAGTTGGTTTCATTTTATTCTAAGTGAGACGAGCATTAGAACCATATTCAATAAGAATATTATGTAATCATAGTTATGTTTTTAAAAAACACTCTGAATGTTATTTAGAGAATGAACATAGTATTATAAATGCATGGGGTGGGGGATGGGGGAGCTTATTTCTTCCAGGGAAAATTGTTAAAAATTTGAACGAGTTGACAACATTTAAGCTGGGTGACATAGGTTAGATTTTTCCAGGCACTGGGTCAGGGAAAGGCATTTCAAGCACAGAGAGTTGTTCTTTTTAGGTGCCGCTGAGTCAGCTGTGACTCATAGTGACCCCACATAAAACAGAATGAAACACTGCCTGGTCCTGTGCCAGCCTCACAATCCTTTCTATATACCTGAGCAGCCACTCTATCAATCCATCTTGTTGAGGGCCTTTTTCACTAACCCTTCTCTTTACCAAGCATGATATCCTTCTCCAAGGAATGGTCCCTTCTGACAACATAACCAAAGTAGTTAAGATGAAGTCTGGCCATTCTCATCTGAGGAGCATTCTGGTGGCACTTCTTCCAGGACAGATTTGTTTTTCTGGCAGTCCATGGTATTTCAGTACTCTTCACCAACAACACAACTCAAAAGCATCAACTCTTCTTTGATCTTTCTTATTCATTGTCCAGCTTTCACATGCACATGTGGTGACTGAAAATACCATGGCTTGGGTTAGGCACACCTTAGTCTGCAAAGACAAAGAACCAAATAGTACTCAGCATGTTTGGGAGACTTTATAAAAATATCAAAATGATTAGAACAACATGTGCATGAGGCAAACGGCAGGGGATGAGACTAAAAAGCTAGGTTGTATTATTTTTCTACAAATGGGACATTAAACTGTGAGAAACAATTAAGGAACATGAAGAAGTCTTTAAGGGGTAAATTCAGATTTTATTTTTAATTAGATAACTGGGCCACAGTGTGGATTTTGGACTAGAATGGGAGAATCTGATACCTGGTTGTATAGTAATCCAAAAAGAAGATGTTGAGAACCAGAAATGAAGGTATGACTGTGGGAACAAAGAGAGGAGCTAGTTTTAGAAGATATCGTAGAACATTGATAGGATTCAATGACTGGTTTTAATGTTTGAGATGAGTTAAAAGGAGGGATGCCTCTGATAACTCCCTAGGTTGAAGGAGTGACACATCGTGCTGTAGGGAGGAAGGGGGAAGAAAAGGAGAGAAGCCTAGTAACTTATGCCTGGGACATTCTAAGTTGAATTTGGCATGGTACACCCACATGCAATGTCTGGTAGGATGTTGAAAATAAAAGATGTAGAAATATTTTGGAATCACCAGAGTGGCAATTGATGCTACCAGAGGATGAGAAAACCCAGGGAAAGTATGAAGACCCAGAAGAGAACTAAGAGTAATATCTGATCAATATTAACCAATAAAGAATGTGCTGAGAGAAGGAGATTAAGGAGACAATCTAATCTTGAGGGTAACTCTGTGGCATGTATGCTTCATTCATTATTTTGCACGGCAGACGGCTAAGCAGAGGTATATGAATATCCCCTTTACCTTACAAACCAATTTATGCTTACTTAAGGGTAATTCAAAGAGCTCTGGTAGCATAGTGCCTAAGGCACTTGACTGCTAACCAGAAGGCTGGCGGTTCAAACCCACAGCCACTCCTCAGAAGGAAGGTTGGGCAATCCTACTTCTGTAGTGATACAGCCTCGGAAACCCAAGGAGGGATCTCTATGAGTTGGGGCCTACTCAACGGCATATAACAACAACAAGGGTAATTGAAATGTTTAGTCTATAAATGATGTCCATTATAAAAGGAGTGCTAAAATCTCAGGAATGAAAATCTCAAAATATTCTAAATTAAAAATGATGTTTGAAAGAAAGTGATTAGTATGATATCATACTAAAAATGTGTTAAAAGTTATTAACATATAATATTATGATTAAATATCATTCCTCCAAATATAATCTTACTGATTAAGTTACATTTTAAGAATGTATGTAAATCAGTGTTCCCTTGCTAAGTGACAATAGACCAGCTTTTCTTGCCTTAAATCTAGTCCATTCTGTCCTACTTTATCCCCAAGGCTGTTGCAAAAACTATGTTAAATAAGTACTGGTTTATTGGAGGGCAGAGGATGGGGAAGCTTTTCCTAGATAATGCAGTCTTTATGGGCCTTGGTTAAACTTAATACATTTATTGCATTTTGAATTGATTACTTTCCGTTTATTTGCCTAGAGGTGACAAACAGTTTTCTCTTATATGCCAAGTGGGGTAGATTGGTTTAGGAGTATTTTCAGATAGTGTTTACTCTCAGAGGAACAAAGTAATGCTTGTCAGGGATAAGGAATGGAGAAATGAAGGACTTGACATCACTGATTTGGTAGTTAATCCTTGCCAAAGTATGAGTGACATTTGTTAAAACTTTTTCAAATCCATTAATGTCTCATTAACTAGGAATAGAGCTCTGTGGTGCAGTGGTGAAGGCATTTGGCTGGTAACGAAAAGGCCAGTGGTTCAAATATACTAGCCACCCCATGAAAGAAAGATGGGGCAGTCTGCTCCAGCAGAGATTTACAGCCTTAGAAACCCGATGGGGATCACTATGAGTCAGAATGCGCTTGATGGCAATGAGTTTGATTTTTTCTTTCTTTCTCTCTCTCTTTTTTTTTTTGACATCATAAACTGTTAAAGTGTTAGGACTGTCTTATTCACAGAATCTAGTGTACAATAATTAACAAATACAAATTTGTTGGTGGATTTTTTTATTATTATTATTATTACTGTGCACTAGAAGATACTAAACGAATATAGAAGTCACAATCCCATATCAGAAATCCTTGGGACAGAGAGATGTGTTTCAAATGTGTTTCGTTTATTTTTTTCAGATTCTTATATAAAACACCATATTCTAATGGGATCTACACAGCATCCATTAATAAAAAAACAAAAACCAAACCCACAGCCAGTTGATTCCAAATCATAGTGACCCTGTTGAACAGAGTAGAATTGCCCTATCATGTTTCCAAGGCTGCAAATCTTTACGGTAGTGCACTGTCTCATTTTTCTGTTGCAGAGCAACTGATGGGTGTGAACCACCAACCTTTAGTTTAGCTGCTGAGCAGTTAACAACTATGCCATGAAGGGGCCTTCTACTCCATAAAAAGCTGTAGGAAATGTATGAATTATTTAGAATGTGGCGTAACTAAGGACTATAAAGAGCTACGGATCTGTTCAAATCAGGTTTTCCCACCAAATGTGTTAGAAGAAAAATAATATATTGTTGGTCAGATATTTTAGGATTTTTATTTTAGATATGGGATTGTGGAGCTTTAGGAAAAAATATAGGATGATCCCGGCGAGAATCATTCTAGCATTCTAGCTTTACATGTCTATTACAACATCAAACTTCTGCAAATAAGTAAGTTTTATAAGCTTTTTTTTTTTTTTTTGCTTGTTTGTCCAGTTTTCCATTGTACAAAACAGAGGTTGAGGTTTCTAAAATGAGACCAGAATCCATGTGTTCAAAAAGTTTAACAGGAAGTAAAAAAAGGAAATAGCCAAAATGCTAGATACCCTCAAAAGTATTGTCAATAAAATAAACCAAAAATAGCCATTGCTGTTGAGTCAATTCCAGGTCATGGTGACCCCATGTATTTCGCTTGGGGTAGAACTTAGCCTCATAGGCTTTCTTGGCTGTAATCTTTATAGAAAGGAGACTAGTGGCAGAGCAGTTAAGTGTTTAGCTGCTAACTGAAAGGAAACTTGTGGCAGTTGGCTTCCATAAAGATTACAGCGTCAGAAACCCTGCCCTGTTCCACTGTGCCCCATAGGGTGGCTATGAGTTGGAGTCAACTTGATGGCAATGGGATTTTTTTATCTTTATAAAAGTAGATATCTATGCCTTTCTTCCATGGGGCCATTGGGTGGGTTTGAACTACCAACTTCTCAATTAGCAACCCAATGCAGATCATTTGTGCCACCCAGAGACCTTGTCAATCAGAATAGGGGTTGATTGAAAAAACAGTTAATTTCTCAGGTTTGGAATGATTTGTTATCGTATAAAATATTGCTGTGGAGAATAGAGTATGTGGCTTCATTTTCTATTAACTACATTTGGTTTTCAATCTAGTCATTCACTTTTAAGAGAACTGAATGTTCATTAAGAAAGCATTTGAACCATGTTTTAATTAGAAATTCTTTAAATTATTCTGAAATGAACCTATAAGAAAAGCATTTAGTATAATTTTAGAAAAGATGTTTTAACCACACATTGGTTACAAATTAATTGATTAATTTCATGTATATTTCAGATCCATGTAATATAGAGTCATCAACTAATTTTACTCCCTATTCATCATGATTTACCAGCCATCAATCACAATATCGGAGTCAATTTATTCTAAGACAGATAAGATTATCAGTTATTGACTGTCTATAGTGTGCAATTACTATAATGTTCTGTAAAACTCAGTACTTACAGTGATCAAGAATATAATAACCATGAAGCATGGCCCAAAATTGACAACTTTGTTTCTTTTTTTATGATCGCTTCCCGCAGCCCCCAAGCTGGTTTGATGTATAAGATACAGAAAGTCTTTGGTTTTACGAATGCATTAATCTATCACCTTATAAAGTATCCTGATACAGAAGAAAGGACGAGTGCATCCTAGAAATTCCTCATTCATTTTCCTCTTAGCATGTTTGAATCATCCATTTAGCCTTGAAAGAAGATAAACTATCTTGCACTTTGCCTTGCTATCTATATATTTTTATAGTTTTTAACTGAAAACAAAACATGAAGTCTCAGAAGCACATTGCTGAAACAACCTGAGGCAGGCAAACAGTGGCTATTTGGTGAGGATATTGAATTAAAACAGAATCATTTGGATGTTCTAATTATTTTTTCTTTTTTGGTGTTGAAAAAATTGTTGTTGTTGTTGTTAGGTGCCGTCAAGTCAGTTCCAACTGCTAGCGAAACTATGTACAATGGAGAGAAACTCTGCCCAGTCCTGTGCCGTCCTCACAGTCATTGCTGTGCTTGAACCCATTGTTGCAGCCACCGTATTAGTCCTTCTCATTGACGGAGGCTCAAAATTATTAAACTCATCCAAAATAGAAGGAAGGGCTTTGTAGTGGCAGTGAAGCCCTATGACAATGTGTCTGGACTAGGAGCTCTGTCCTGGAACAATGATTTTAAAGTCAAGAAGAAATTGGATCTTCAGATTCATTTAGGTAGAGAAAGAGCACATTTATTGATTCGTCAAACTCAAAAAAGTGGAGGAAAGGGAAACAGCCTTAAATTGTGCAAGTCAAAGTTTGTGTCTTATTATATTACATATTATATATTATGTATTATATATGGCCTGTAAGGACCACATATTGGTATATTGGATATCAATATATTCTCATATTTATATTGATTGCATTTTCCTTCTAAAATGTTACTTTCATATGGCAGGGTTGGTTTGACTATGGATTTACATTGTTTTCTCAAGAGAGAGAGGTTGTCAATTTTTTATTTAGTACCTTATTTTTATTTATTTATTTATTTATTGGTCTTTTCTTTGAATCCCACTATTTTCTTCCATTACCAGCTGAAGGATAGCAATGTCAAAGACTTTCTGGTGTTTTAGGAAAGGAAATTATTCATATATGTGTTAGACTGGGTTCTCTAGAGAAACAAAAACCAGCAAAGCTTATATATA